>NC_092225.1:7057099-7061902 GCF_036320965.1 Panulirus ornatus
TTTCCCTTTTGGGGGAATTAGTCATAAATTTAGAATTAAAAATAATTAAATTTTAATTAATTTAAAAATTTGGGTTTGCCTCAATTTTTCGAAAAGCATCTTTTGACTCGATCCTTTTAAACACATATAGAATACCAAATTTTTACCCCCAGTTTTTCAAAAAAGAAGAAATTGAAAATTGGGAAAATATTACCCAGGGTTTTCCCCGGATTTTTCTTTTTTTTTTAAAAAAAAAATTTTTCCCGAAAATTTTACTAATCCCTGTACGTTGTTGAAAGACAATCTTTTGGTTTTAACCCTTAAAATTCGTGTAATTAGTCGAGTAATTACATATTTAAAATAATTTTTATAATATATAAAAAATGGTTAAGCGCTCAATTTTAGAAATATCTTTTTTACTCGATACCTTAAACACCATATAGAAACCCCATATACCCTGAGTTTTATTAAAATTTAAAACTTGAAAATTGAGCAAAATTTACCCAAGCTCTTAGCCCAGGTTTTTCTTGATTTTTTTTAAAAAAAAATTTCCTGAAAAATTTTAGCATAGATCCCTTTTTGTGTTTAATGACAATCTTTTGGGTTTTAAACCCTTAAATTGTGTAATTATCAGTAATTAATATTAAAATTTTTAATTTTAATAATATTAATATGGGTTAAAGGGGCTCAATTTTAAAGAAATTAGTCCCTTTTTTACTCGATATCCTTAATCACCCTAAAATACCACATATACCCTTAGTTTCATTAAAAACTGAAAAAACTTGAAAATCTGAGCAAAAATTAACCCCAGGGTAGGGTTTTTTCTTTTATTTTTTTTAAAAAAAAGATTTTTTCCCGAAAATTTCAGCATAGATTTCCTTTTACGGTGCTGAAAACAAAACTTTGTTATAACCTTAAAATTCGTGTAATTATTTGATAATTAATTTTAATTTATATGATTAAATATAATTAATATTAAATATGTCGTTAAGGCCCCAATTTTTCGAAATGCAGTCTTTTGAAAAAAAAAAAAAAATTTTAAAAAAATCCTTAATAACCATAAAGAAAAACCCCATAACCCTGAGTCTCCCTTAAAAAAACTGAAGAACTTAAAAATACTGAAAATTTCCCGCATAGATCCCTGTACGTGTGTTGAATCCCAAACTTTGGGATAAAACCCTTTAAAATTTTTTGTAAATTTTCGAGTAATTACCAAAATTAATATAATTTTAAATTAAAAAATTAAAAAATTTTAAAATGTGGTTAAGCGCTCAATTTTTTCAAATGTATCTTTTGACTCGATTAAACCTTAAACACCAAAAAGAATACCACCCTATACCCTGAGTTTAAATTTAAAAACGAAGACTTGAAAATCGAGCAAAAAATTAAAACCCAAAGCCCGCTATAAACCTAGGGTTTTTTTTGATTTTTTTTTAAAAAATTAAATTTTCCCCCCGAAAATTTCAGCATAGATTTTTCCCGTACTTCTGTTGAATGAAAATCTTTGGTTATAACCTTAAATTTGTGTAAAATTAATCGAGTAATTAGTATATTAATAAATTTAATTATAATCAAAATTAAATATGTGGTTTTAAGGGCCTTTAATTTTTTCGAAATCAGTCTTTTGACTCGATATCATTTAAACCCTTATAAAACCACATATTTCCCCAGGGTTTTATTAAAACTGAAAACTTTAAAATCAGGCAAAAAATTACCCAACGCCCGCATACCATGAAATTTTTTTTGATTTTTTTGAAAAAAGAAATTTTTCCCGAAAATTTCAGCATAGATTCCCTTTTACGTGGGGTTTAATTAAAAATCTTTGGGGTTTTAACCTTAAGATTCGTGTAAAATTTGTCGAGTAATTGCATATTAATATAATCAAAAAATTTAATTTTTAAATATTGGTTTAAACACCCCAATTTTACGAAATGCAGCTTTTTTACTCGATATCCCTTTTAAACACCCCAAAATAGAATACCAAATAAAACCCGAGTTACATTAAAAAACTGAAGAACTTGAAAATCTTTAGCAAAAAATTTCCCAAAGGGATATATATTTCCAAACCCCAACATATATATTCCCCCCCCTAGCAAAATTTTTTTTTGATTTTTTTGAAAAAATAAAATTTTCCCGAAAATTTCAGCAATAATCCCCGTACTTTTGGGTTTAAAGACAATCTTTGGTTAAAACCTTTAAAATTTGTGTAAAAGTCCGAGTAAAATTTGCAAAATTTAATTTTAAAATTTAATTTTTAAATTTAAAATTAAATATGTGGTTAAGCGCTTTAATTTTTTCGAAATGCAGTCTTTTTTACTCCAATCCTTAATCACCAATAGGAAACCACAAACCCTGAGTTTTATTAAAATTTTGAAGAACTTGAAAATCTGAGCAAAATATTAAACCCCAAAGCAGCTATACCTAATAATTTTTCCCTTATTTTTTTTTAAAAAAAAAAATTTTCCCCCGAAAAAAACAGCATAGATCCTCGTACGTGTGTTTAATTACAATCCCTTTTGGGTTTTAACCTTAAGATTCGTGTAATTTGTCGATTAAAAAGCCCTATTAAAAATAAAATTAAACTTAATTAATATTAAATATGTGGTTAAGCCCCTCAATTTTACGAAATGCATCTTTTGACTCGAAATCCTTAATCACCCTTTTAAAAAACAACCTAACCCTGATTTTCCCTTTAAAAATGAAGAACTTTTAAAAACTGAACAAAAAATTAAACCCCGGCTAGGATTTTTTTTTGTTTTTTTTAAAAAATAAAAAATTTTTCCCGAAAATTTCAGCATAGAACCTTGTACGTTTTGCTGAAAGACAATCTTTTGGTTATAACCTTTAAATTTTGTGTTTAAAAAAATCAGTAATTAAAATTTTATTGAATGAATTTAAAAATAATTAAATAAAAATGTCGTTAAGCCCCTCAATTTTTCGAAATTTCATTTTTGACTCGATATCCTTATAACCATAAAAAAATACCACATAACCCTGAGTTTCAAAAAACCGAAGAACTTAAAAAACTAACAAAATATTACCCAAAAGGGTGGATTTTTCTTGATTTTTTTTTAAAAAATAGATTTTCCTGAAAATTTCACCATAATCCTTGTACGTGAGTTGAATGACAAAAATTTTTGGTTTTTAACCTTAAGATTCGTTTAAATTTGCGAGTAATTAGCATATTAAAATAAATATTTTATAATTAAATTAAATAAGTGGGTTTAAACTTTCAATTTTACGAAAGTAGTCTTTTTTACTCGATATCCTTAATCACCATTAGAATACCACCTAAACCCTGAATTTAAATTTAAAAACTAAGAACTTGAAAAACTGAGCAAAATATTTCCCAAACCTATAGCCGAGGGTTTTTCTTGATTTTTTTGAAAAAGATTTTCCCTGAAAAAATTTTAGCATAGATCCTTGTACTTTTTTGAATGACAATCTTTGGTTAGAAAACCTTTAAAATTCGTGTAAAATTTGTCGATTTAAATTAAACATATTTAAAATAATTAATTATAAATTTAAAATTAAATATTGGGTTTAAACACCCATTTTAAAGAAAACAGTCTTTTGACTCGATACCTTTAAACAAAAAGAAATACCCTAAAACCCTATTTCATTAAAAACTGGGAAAAACTTGAAAAATGAGCAAAAAAATTTTTCCCTAGGGGATAATTTTTCCCTAGGGTTTTTTCTTGATTTTTTTTTAAAAAATAAAAAATTTTCCTGAAAATTTTTAGCATAGATCCCTGTTTTGTGGGGTTAAAGACAATCTTTGGTTAAACCTTAAGATTCGTGTAATTAGTCGATTTTTACAAATTAATATAATTAATCTTAATTAATATTAAATATGTGTTAAGCGCTCATTTTACGAAATGCAGTCTTTTGACTCGATATCCTTAATCACCATATAGAATACAACATATACCCTGAGTTCATTAAAATCTGAAGAACTTGAAAATCGAGCAAAATTTACCCTAGCTAGATTTTTCTTGATTTTTTTTAAAAAATAGATTTTCCTGAAAATATCAGCAAAGATCCTTGTACGTTTGCCGAATGGCAATCTTTGTTATAACCTAACATTCGTGTAATTAGTCGAGTAATTAGTATATTGATATGAATAAATATAATTAATATTAAATATGTCGTTAGCCGCATCAATTATTACGAATGCAGTCTTTTTGACTCATATCCTTAATCACCATAAAGAAATACACAAATACCCTAGTTTCATTAAAATCTGAAGAACTTAAAAATCTGACAAAATATTACCCAATGCTATAGGCAGGATTTTTTTGATTTTTTTCAAAAAATAGATTTTCCTCTGAAAATTTCACCAAAGATCCTTGTACGTGAGTTGAATGACAATATTATGGTTATAACCTTAAGATCGTGTAATTAGTCGAGTAATTAGCATATTAATATAATTATTTATAATTAATATTATATAAGTGGTTAAGCTTTCAATTTCCGAAATGTAGTCTTTTGGACTCGATATCCTTAATCACCAAATAGAATACCACATATACCCTGAATTTAATTAAATCTGAAGAACTTGAAAATCTGAGCAAAATATACCCAGCCTATTAAATTCCGAGATTTTTCTGATTTTTTTGAAAAAATATAGATTTTCCTGAAAATTTCAGCATAGAGTCCTTGAACGTTTGTTTGAATGACAATCTTTGTTATAAACCTTAGAGAATTCGTGTAATTATCGAGTATTAGCATATTATATAATTAATTATAATTAATATGAAATATGTGGTTAAGCACTCAATTTTACGAAATGCAGTCTTTTGACTCGATATCCTTAATCACCAT
>NC_092225.1:7062002-7082015 GCF_036320965.1 Panulirus ornatus
CAAACCATTTCAAAACCCCCTTCTTCTGCTCCTCAACCACACTTTTTTTAATTTCCACACATCTCTCTCCCCCTAAATACTTACTCGATCAAACCCCCTCCATCACTTTATTGTCCTCAAACATCTCATTCCAAAACACCCCCTCCTGCGCACAACTACTCTATCCATAGACCCCCTCGCAACCTACAAATTGCGGGAACCCAAACCATTCCTTCAAACATACCCAATTTTTGTTTAGGGAGATAATGTTTCGATTTCCCCAAAAACATTCTTAAACCCCCCCCCCCCCCTCCCAAAATTTTTTGGGGCCCCCCTCCCCACCCTATGATTCACTTCCGCTTCCATGGTTCCATCCGCTGCCAGATCCACTCCCAGATATCTAAAACCTTCACTTCCTCCAGTTTCCTCCATTCAAACTTACCTTCCAATTGACTTGACCCTCAACCTACTGTACCTAATAACCTTGCTCTTATTTACTTTTTACTCTTAACTTTTTTTTTTTCCCACACACTTTACCAAACTCAGTCACCAGCTTCTGCAATTTCTTATTAATCAGCCACCAGCGCTGTATCATCACAAACAACAACTGTGTGTTGAATGGTTTGATATAGATTGGCAGATGTGGGGTGCCCTTGGTCCGAGGTGGTGTGCAAAGTGAGGGGGTTTAAAGGGAAAATGATTTGGTAAATGAGAAGAGGTAGTAAAACTTACGGAAGATGAAAGCCGGCAAAGACGGGTTTTTGGATGGCATTGCAGTGGAATTTAAATAAAAAAGGGGGTGACTGTATTATTGACTGGTTGGTAAGGTTATTTAATGTATGTATAAATTCAGGGGTGAGGTGCCTGGGGATTGGCGGAATGCTGCAAGGCCATTGAACAAAGGCAAAGGGATAAAGTGAGTGCTCCAAATTACAGAGGTATAAGTTTGTTGATTTTCCCTTTGGTAAATTATATGGGAGGGTATTGATTGAGAGGGTGAAGGCATGTACAGAGCATCATATTGGGGAAGAAGCAGTGTGGTTTTCAGAATTGGTAGAGGATGGGGTGGATCAGGTGTTTGCTTTTGAAGAATGTATGCGAGAAATACTTAAAAAAAACAATGGTTTGAAATGTAGCATTTATGGATCTGGAGAAGCATATGATAGAGTTGATAGAAATGCCGTGGAAGGTATTAAGAAATAATGGTGTGGGAGCAAGTTGTTAGAAGCAGTGAAAAGATATTTATCAAAGGATGTAAGAAATGTGTACGTGTGGGGAAGAGAGGAAAGGGGTTTGGGTTTTCTCAGGGAATGTAGGTTTGCGGCAGGGGTGGGGTGATGTCTCCATGGTTGTTTATTTGTTTACGGAGGGGGTTTTGTTGGAGGTGAAGCAAGATTTTTTGGAAAGAGGGGCAAGTATGCATCTGTTGTGGATGAGAAGGGGGGGGGGGGTTAATATATATATATATATATATATATATATATATATATATATATATATATATATAAAATATATATATATATATATAATAAATTATATACACGTGCACAATTTTCTGGAATCGAACAATACGGAGCATTATAAGATCTCGCCCATAAGATCTTAAATTCAAATATTTTCGGGGGAAAGGGTCATTCTTTCTCTGTTCCTAACACTGAAGGTGACCCCGACTCTGGTTGATGATGGTTGAGGAATCCTAACGCTGAAGGTGACCCCAGACTCTGGTTGATGATGGTTGATGATTCCTAACGCTGAAGGTGACCCAGGTACTTGAAAAGGTTTTCCTAACACTGAAGTGACGGGGCTCGGGATTATTTCTAAAACACAAAACTTTTCAATCTATTTTGTTTCCCATGTTACATAGTCGGGTATTGGTAAAATTTAAGCTTGGTTTTTTTTTTTTTTACATTGTTATCCCCCTTTTAAGTGGATAGCAACAAGTGGATAGCAATCTGTCAGCTTAAAACTTTATTTTTTCCAATGAGTTTTTTGGGAATGCTTAAGGGTTATATTTCTATATTGGCTGGTTTTTGTTAGGTATTTGGCATCATTTCTCAGTTTTGGAAAGAATGTAATCATATATGAGAGCCAAGGAGATCCATTGTCTGAGCTGAGTTACAAGACGAAATCATTAGTGGAAATGCGCGTTGTTTGGGGGGTTGGGGAATCCCATCCAACCAGTACCCGGTCGTGACCCAATATCTATGAATCTATTTGCAGTTAATGGTGCACTCGAGGGAGAGTGTGGCCCAACAGCTTAGACCCAAACTGTCACCTTAGTATGCACCACACGTCCCCGACTCACACCCGTTCACTTTTTTATTTATACAGCCACACACAAACCACATTATGGCCATTACCTTAAAAGAAATGAAAAACATATTAAAAATTATTGGGGTTTAAAAGATTATCAAATTTGGGTATAAGGGGAAAACAACTTTCAAATTTACATAAAAAAAACACAAAGGAGGCGATTGTCATTGTTTTCCCTGTCAAGTGTGAGATATCTTCAAAGGCGGCAATGAGTGGCACTGAGGACCGCAGTAAAATGGGACTTCTTATGTCACAAAAGACAAAGAGCGTCTGTTGAAAACCCCTGAGAAGAAAGAAACAGTTTTAAATTTAAGACCAAAATTGTATTGGTTTAAACGTGTGATCCAAGAAAGCATAAGCGATCACATAAACATATACGTATGATAGTATGTATTATAATATATATATATATATATATATATAATATAATATATATAAATATAATATATATAAATATATATTTATTATTTTTTTTTCCCCCCTTCCCCCCCCCCCCCACCCCCCCCCTCCCGCGTTTTTTCGGGGGTAACGCAAGGGAAAAAAAACGAAATAAATGGCCCAAACCCCACCCCATACACATGTATAAAAATACGTCCACACACGCAAATATACATACCCACACAGCTTTCCATGTTTTTCCCAAACGCTTCACATGCCCTGATTTAATCCACTGACAACACGCAAACCCCCGGGATACCACATCGATCCAAAACACTCATTCCTTGCCCTCCTTTTCACCCTCCTGGTGTTTTAGGCCCCGATACACAAAATCTTTTTCCTCCATCTTTCCCCCCTCCAATTTGGTCCCCCTTCTCCTCCCTTTTCCTCCCCATCCGACACATATATCCTCTTTTTCAATCTTTCCTCACTCATTCCTCCATGTGCCCAACCATTCAAAAACACCCTCTTCTGCTCTCTTTAACCACGGGTCTTTTTTTTTTCCACACACCCTTTTTACCTTACGTTCTACTCGACAACCACCTCAACACACATTGTCCTCAAAAAATCTCAATTTCCCGCAAAATCTTTCCCCCTGCGCACAACTCTTCCATAGCCCACGCCTCGCAACCATACACCATTGTTGAACCACTATTCCTTCAAACATACCCATTTTTGTTTTCCGGGGTAATGTTCCGACTCCAAAACATTCTCAAGGTTTCCCAAAAATTTTCCCCGCCCCCCTCCCCCACCCTATGATCCCTTCCGTTTCCATTTATATAAATATATATAATATATAATATATTGTGTGTGTGTGTGTGTGTGTGTAGTGTGTGTGTGTGTGTGTTTGTTTGTGTGGTGTGGTCAGTGGGAGCAGTTTTCTCAATGCCCACAGAAAGAATCGAAATTTTTTTTTAAAGTTATCAATTTTATACTATTTTTTTCTAATTTTCCTATATATTCAAACCTAAGGTGGATGCTCAGAAACGTTTTTTTCCAAAATTTACCCGTTTCTTTTTCATAAAAGCAAAGGGCTTCACAAAGGCATTATAGAACCCACAAAAAGAGAAAAAAACGCACCAAAATACCTTGGTGTAGAATGTAGAATGAAAACAACATGTATATGAGAAACGATAGTTGACCCACACCTAAGTACATTTTTTATAAGGTTGTAGCCCCTACCTTTTCGTCATGACTTTGATGATTTGTATTCTTTTAGTGTTTTAGCTTACAAATAAATTTTCCCCGGTTTGAGCATCCACCTAAGGAAGAATAATATAGAAAACTGGAGAACTTTAAGAAATTGATACACGAATATGCTGTCTATTCAATTTTTTTGGAAAAACACCCCAAAACTTTATATATATATATAATAAAATATAAATATATATATATTTATTTTATATTAAAATTGTTTTTTATTGTGTGTGTGTGTGTGTGTGTGTGTGTGTGTGTTTTTTTAAATAAAATTCCTTTTTTCTCTCTTTTTTATGAATCAAAAGTTTGATTTTCATAACCAATAGATCTTGCAAATTAGTCTATGATCTGAGGAAGGAATGATACGGAGTGAAAATCTGAAAGTTGTATGAAAGTTTGGGTCTCTCAGGATGATAAACCATGAGTGAGCCAACTGGGGGCCTTTTTCCTGTTACCCAACTTTTCTAAGCCCCTAAATTTAGAGAAATAATACGCCCACTTTTCGAAAAACTTCTATGTGATTAACGTTTTTTTTCAGCAAAATTTTTTTCACAAGCCATTATAACCCCTCTATAGATCCGGGACTTTTAGAAACACTTCCTGAAATACTCTAATTCTGGTTATTCATTTCCCCTTTTGTTTCCCGTGATTTTTTTTTTTCAACTACATTTTAATCTTTCTACATTTAAGAAGTTTCCTTTTATCTGTTTTTCCAGGATGGGCAAAAAGGGCCCAGAATACCTCGAGTCCCCGCATCTAAAATTTTTGAGACTATGTTTCCAAGTGTTTTGTTTTTGGGCCGCCAGGGGTCGATTAATGTCAAGGGAAACGACAATGGGGGGTCGATGAATTTCTGGAATAAAAAATCAAAGATTCTGAAAGTCTGACTATCATTGCATGTAAGATAAAGGGAGACAATTTTTTTTTTTTATCTTGTAATAATGGAAAATCATAACCTATTGATTTTTTATCATTAAACTCAAACCCTACCATCAAGGATGTAGACTTTTTCAAAGAATAGGGGCTTCTATTAACAGTTTGTTCTACACTTGTTTTAGTTTTATTCATTTGATATAAAAAATTTTAAAATAATATAAATAAAAAATATATAAATTAAAAATATATAAATATATATAAATAAAATATATATAAAAAATTTTTTTTTAAGGGGGGGGTGTGGGGTGTGTGTGTGTGTGTGTGTTCCGTTGAATTATGTGGGAATCGTAAAGGCCAATTGTTTTTGAGAAAAAAGAGACAAACTATGATATAATTTTCCGATAATGATTTCCCTTCATTTCTTTTTCCCCTTTTAGTAGAAAGACTTGGAAATCCTTTTTTCTTTTGTTTCAAAAAAAAAAATATGAAATTTATTCCATTAGAAAAACAGCTTTAAGCTTTTATGTGATATTTTTATTTCATGTTTGCAGTCCTGAGTCTTACAACACACAACACACACAAAAAGAATACGGGGCGTAATTTTTGACTCTGAGGCGACAGAGAGTGGGTGGGAGAACAACTTTTTTTTTGTATGAAAGGAAAAAAGTCCCATCCCAAAACATGAAAAATTTTTTACTACGATGGGGTATCATCCTAGATCTTGCTTCACACAGGGATAGTGAGAATGAAAAAATTGTGATACCCCAAAAAGGGAAAAAAGTGAACTAGTAATGTTTACGTTTGATTTAATAGCAAAAAAAAACGACTAAAATGAGCAGAATGAAACAATATTTAGAAAGAAAATGCGATCATGAAAGTGGGACTCAACAGTATCTAGGGTAATTTTTATGGGAAAGGATTTAGTAGCCAGGAACCGGGCTTTATGTTGAAAGCACTGTAAAGTTTTCAACAGAAGGAGTAGGGCAATGGGCAGTTACCTGTTGGCTCAAATGCGGGGAAGGTTAAGAATGAGCGGAACGGGTTCCAAAAGGTAAAATTGACTTTGGATGTGCAATGACGGGGAAATAAAGACAAAACTCCAGTCAGCTATAAATTGAAATGGAAAAAAGTGAGCAAAATAAAACTGCAGCAGGATTAGAAAGGAAGAAAAAAGAAACTTTGAAAAGATATTGTGGGGAAGTTGGGAAAGAAATGAAGCACTCCCCCCAAAATTCTTTAGGCGTAAACGTCATTAAAGAGCACAATTAGGGGGAAAAAGATATATTAATAGATGGGGGGAAATATGTAGGCACTGAATAACAAGTTCAAAAGCTTTTTTTAAAACGGTGGTAAAACACTATACCTTACACCAGTGAGATGGAACGGAAAAGAATGACATCAACAAATACTAAAGGGTTCCAAAAAAACCCAAAAAAAAGGGAACCCAAAACCCCAAAAGGCTAAAGGTCCTGATAAAATTTTAAACACATACTTGAAGATGTGTGCAGATTTTAAATGAATTTCGGGTTCAACGGGTTTGGGGAAAAATTTGAAAACAAATAGCTTTCTATAAGGAAAAAAAACTGGGAAGAGATAACTACAAGACCGGGCCTACCTGACGATGTTTGTCAGTAAAGTGTTGGAAAAAGAATCAAAAGCAATGGAGATTTCCTACAGACGGAGATTCTTTGTCGGAAACCCATGGGGTTTTTCAGGAAAGGAGGCCCACGTGAAAGGAACCCCTTAAATTTGACGAGAGATGATTAAGCTGTTTAAGAAAACCCTGAGAACGGTGGAAGATTTTTTTTTATCTGGAGAGGAAAGAAACCCTCTTAAAAATCTTACCGCTGGGGAGGCTGAGGAAGGACCGGACCACGAAAAAAAAAAAGGGATGAAACTCTTAGTGGGAATTACCTAAAGTGAGACAAAGGAACGCTTATCCGAGAAGCCTATAAACTAAGTGGTGGTTACCAGTGGAGAGCCCAGAGTTTTGAAAACTTTTTAAACTCTTTTTTGGTTTATGAAAAGTTTTGGCCAGTGATATGGACACTTTTTTGAAATGTTTGCAGATGACGCAAAAAATAAAAGGGGAAAAGTGAAGGTAGGACGATGAGTTAACATACAAAAAGGATCTCTATAAGGCAAGACTCCAATTGGTTTTGGATACATGTTGAGAAATGCAG
The DNA here is from genome assembly GCF_036320965.1 of Panulirus ornatus. Classification (NCBI taxonomy): domain Eukaryota; kingdom Metazoa; phylum Arthropoda; class Malacostraca; order Decapoda; family Palinuridae; genus Panulirus; species Panulirus ornatus. Next base: position 7,068,989 of record NC_092225.1, read on the forward strand.
CCTGAGTAGATTCGGTGAGAGGATAAAAAAACCAAAAAGCCTCAGTATGCATATCATCTAGCAGGATTAAAGCAAAGGGAAACTGTATATGAAAGGGATTGGGACTTTACAACGCCCTAACCGTCTCCCAGTCTCACATTGGAACAAATCATCTCCGCAAAACTAGAATAATGTGCCCCCATCTTTCATAAAGCTAAACTTTGTCTAGGTTCAAATTGTTTACCACATCTAAAGAAGCTCAAAGAAGGTCCAGATGAGGGGAACAAAAGGGAGCACCAGGGATGAGATGATTTTACAAAGAAGGTTAAAAAGCTAAAAAATTTTCCATCAAGAACTCAGAGTATAAGGCGTAGCTAAAAACAACCTTAAGTGTTTTTTAAATCAATTGGATGACGTAGACATTTATTTTTTTTTTTTTTTTTAAAGATTAGGGGAAAAGGAAAACCAACAAGATAGAAGCAAGCAAAACTTGCTTAAAAGTTGCAAAGACTAGTGCTAGAGTATGAGTGGGGGACAGGGGAAAAAAAACATTACTGACACGTAAATGTAGAGTTAAAAGTTTAAAAAATTGTTTTTAAATGTTTAAAAATTGGGGCACAAAGGATAAAATTTCTCTGTCTCCCGGGCTCTCTCCCCATTTTAATAGGGATCTTAATGAAGGTGATCACACACACACAAAACAAAACCCCACACACACACACAACCCCCACACAAAAAAAAAAAAAAAAAAAAAATTTTTATTTAAAATTTTATAAAATATAAATAAATATATATTTTATAAAAAAAATATGAATTTATGTTATCCCTGGGATAGGGGAGAAAGAATCCCCTTCCCCCGTACTCCCTGCGTATCGTAGAAAGCGACTAAAACAGTAAGAGCGGGGCTGGAAATCCTCTCCTTCTTTCTTACTTTTCCAAAAGAAATGGGCTATTGAGAAATTTTTCCTATCAAAGGCTCAGTTCCCTCTGTTCTTAAACGTTAAAATTACTAACCCCGGGAAATGGCGATTATAAAATAAGAATAAATGTAAATGTTATTCGCACTATGATAAAAAATTTCAAGAATTAAAAAAATTATGATTTATAATGAAAACGAAGAATAAGTTAAAACCATGAACAAACAGAAAAAAATATGGAGAAGGCGAGAATGCAACTTTTGGGCCCTTGTTTGAACCGTACTCACAGGAGTTAAAAAAAAAATCTGTATTATGTAAATGAAGCAGAACTGATGGTAAACCAATAAAAGAGAAAAACGAGACAAATAGGGGGAAAAGTACTCCGTAAATCATTTTTCATTACACGTAAACAAACATTCAAAAACCAAATCCAGGATTCGCCTTGATGCGTGGGTGAGCAAACCAAACCCTGATAACGATAAAGGGTGATAACATTCAAAGGAAGAAAATAACGACAAGGATGATAACACAGTGAAAAGAAAGTGAATATACCTAATAATATAAAATTAAATTCAGTAATACTGATCATGAATGATGAGAAAATGACTTTTATGATAATAATAGTAATAATGAAAATAAATGATAATAAAATAAAGATGATGATGATAGTATAATGCCCTGTTCGTTGCTTACCGTTTTACTAGTAGCATCAGTAAAGATCAGTGGATTTTTGGGGGAAAAGGGTGATGAAAAGATAAAACCATCTATAAATTTGGGGGATATATATATATATTATATATAAAAATATATTATATTTTAATATATTATATATATAATAAAATAATATTTAATATATAATATTTTTTTTTTTTTTTTTTTTTTGCTTTGTCGCTGCCCTCCCCGCGTTTGCGAGGTAGCGCAAGGAAACAAAACGAAAGAAATGGCCCAACCCAACCCCCATACACATGTAAAAAACATACGTCCACAAAACGCAAATATACATACCAACAAGCTTCCATGGTTTACCCCAGACGCTTCAAAAGCCCAAATTAAATCCACTGACACACGCCAACCCGGTATACCCCCCAATCGCTCCAATTCACTCTATTCCCTTGCCCTCCTTTCACCTCCTTTCATGTTCCAAGCCCCGATCACAAAAAAATCTTTTCACTCCATCTTTCACCCCCAATTTGGTCTCCCTCTTCTCCTCGTTCCCTCCACCTCCGACACATATATCCTCTTGGTCAATTTTTCCTCACTCATTCTCTCCCATGTGCCCGAACCATTTCAAAACCCACCCTCTTCTGCTCTCTCAACCACGTCTTTTTTTTTCACAATCTCTTACCCTTACTTTACTTACTCAAATCAAACCACCTCACACCACACATTGTCCTCAAACATCTCTTTTCCCCAGCAAAACCCCATCCCCCGCGCACAATTTAAACTCAAATCCATAGCCCACCCTGGGACCATACACATTTTTGGGACCCAACTATTCCTTCAAACATACCCATTTTTGTTTTCCGAGATAATGTTCTCGCCCTTCCACACATTCTTCAAGGCTCCCAGAATTTTCGCCCCCTCCCCTACCCTATGACCACTTCCGCTTCCATGGTTCCATCCGCTCCCCCAGATCCACTCCCAGATATCTAAAACACTCACTTCCTCCAGTTTTTCCCCATTCAAACTCACCTCCCAATTAAATTTTGACCCCAACCCCAAACTGTACCTAATAACCTTGCTCTTATTCACTTTTACTCTTAACTTTCTTCTTTCACAACATTTTACCAAACTCAGTCACCAGCTTCTGCAGTTTCTCACATGAATCACCACCAGCGCTGTAATCATCAGCGAACAACAACTGACACTCACTTCCCAAGCTCTCTCATCCCCAACAGACTTCCCAAATTGCCCCTCTTTCCAAAAATTTTTGCTTCACCTCCCTAAAACCCCATCCATAAACAAATTAAACAACCATGGAGACATCACACAACCCCTGCCCGCAAACCTACATTCACTGAGAAAACCAATCACTTTCCCTCTTCCTACACGTACACAAGCCATACATCCTCGATAAAAACTTTTCACTGCTTCCAAACAACTTGCCTCCCACACCATATAAATTTTTAATACCTTCCACCCGAGCATCTCCCATCAAAATCTATCATATGCCCTTTCCCCGATCCATAAATGCTAAAATACAAATCCATTTGCTTTTTTTAATATTTTTTCACATACATTCTTCAAAAGCAACACCTACCACACATCCTCATACCACTTTTTGAAAACCCCACTGGCTTTTTCCCAATCTGATGCTCTGTACATGCACTTCACCCTCTCAATCCAAAATCCTCCCAAAATAATTTACCCCGGAATACTCAACAAACTATACCTCTGTAATTTGAGCCCTCACTCTTATCCCCTTTGCCTTTGTACCAATGGCACTATGCACGCATTCCGCCAATCCTCAGGCACCTCACCATGATCATACAAACATTAAATAACCTTACCAACCAGTCCAAAAATACAGCACCCCCCTTTTTTAATAAAATTTCCCCTGCAATACCATCCAAACCCGCTGCCTTGCCCGGGTTTCATCTTTCCCCAAAGCTTTTTTCTACTCTCTTTCTGTTTACCAAATCATTTTCCCCAACCCTCCACTTTGCACACCAAACCTCGACCAAAACACCCTATATCCCCACTCTATCATCAAACACATTCAACAAACCCTTTAAAAAACTCACTCCAACTCCTTCTCACATCACCACTACTGTTATCACCTCCCCATTTGCGCCCTTCACTGAAGTTCCCCCTTTTGCTCCCTTGTCCAAAGCACTTTTTTACCTCGTTCCAAAACATCTTATATATATAATAAAATATATAAAAATACAATATTATATATATATAATATATATATAATATAATAAATATAAATATATATATATATATAAATATATATATATAAAAATAAATATAAAAATATAATATATATATACGAACTACTGCTTTAGTCAATCCCCTAACTTAGAATTGTAATTAGATATAATTGATGAAACCTTTTTAATGAAGGCCTAAACCATCATTTGTCTTGAAATAAAAAAAAATGTCTCAGTCATATAATGGTTTTTATGGTGGCAAAAAGTCATTGTGTGATAGCCAAGTCCAGTGGATACGCCTGTCTCCCGCTTCTTTTGGCCGAACGTGATCCCTCGAATTAACGTTTCATGTGATTTTATGAGCTCACATGAAAATGTACCTCTCCCCCCTCCCTGGGGGGGGCCCAAAAATAGGATCACATCCCTTTGGGGTTCTGCCCCAAGGTATTTCTTATAATGTAATAATTTTCAGAGGAACTGAAGGTTTTCTTTTTTCAATTTTAAAACTTAAAAGGTGGGGTTTGTCTATTGGTCGTAAAAATTTTGTGGTAATGAGATAATAAAGATGATTATGATAATCAGTTGATAGTGATGATAGTAACAAAAATTGATGATGATAATGATATTATCGTTAGGGGATGATCAAATAGATAATGATAGTGATAAAGTTGACGGGATAATAAATAGAAATTGGGTATTTTGCAATGATGACGATGATGACACTGATTTTTGAAATGATAGTAAAAACAAAGGATTTTTACAAAACATCAACACTGTTACTTTCGAGGTGGTAGCGACAGTAAAGGGCATCCAAACCTCAGAGACTAGTGGGGTAAAAAGACCCATATTGATATGATGTAAAGAAAACTACTTGTAAACAATCCCAAGTAATTAAAAAGGTACAAAAATTTATGTTTTTTTGGACATGAGCGAAGTTATTATTGAATTTATTTTTCAACTTTCTTATGATGCTGCTGCTTTCAACTACTCAAAAGGTTGGATGATGATATTTAACAGCTCTGTTAAAAAGATGAAAAGTACATGGCCTATATTAAAAATTGGAAAGGGTTTTGCCAATAAGACTGTATCCAGAACTAGAGTAAAATCTACAAAACAGCTGAAAGCTGTTAAAATGAGATCACCCAGTGTTTTTGATCATTCTGAATACAAGTTTTAAACACCTCAAAAAATTTCCTCTTTAAGCTAAAATGTTTTTCTATCGCCCTAACCAAACCTTGGTAGGATTAGTACTTCAGTCAAGGAATCAAAAGGGTTTGGGCTCCTGCATTACTCTCTCCTTTAAATCTGTCTTTTTTTTTGTCAAGAAGGTTGATCAAAAGTGAACAAAGCGGAATGCACCAGTGAACTGAAAAAAAAAAATGCTATCATTTTAAAAAGGTTTAAATTCGAAACCCCTGCCTACGAATTCGAGAACTTTGTTCGCCTTATTACTGAAATAATCATTCTGGGACATAAAGACAACTACACTCACCCTTATTTCTCGAAATTTACCTTTTAGTAGTTCTACAGAAATTCACCCCATAGTTTTGCCCTCTAGTTTTTTTAAACGCCCGATGTGTAAAATTTTTCACTTGTCAATATCATAATTTGTTGGGCAGTTTGTGAGCCCAAGCCCAAATCAGTTTTATTTTTTGTCATTTGCCAGCGGTGTCCCTGCGATTACTGTCTTAAACTGCATCCCATAATTAAATGGGCAGTGATGTAGTGAGGCCGAGAATTTGTCCTAGAACTGTCCCTTGGTACACCACTTGTATCTGGGGGGGGGACCATTGATAACATTCTTTACGTACAGTTTGGTCAACCAAGACTTTAAACAATAAAATTCAACTCCATCTGTATCAATTGTGAGTTAACTTTTGCAATAAAGTTTTCAAGAAGACTTCACTGAACACTTAATTGAAAAGCTTCCGTAAAATCTTGAAAGATATATCTGTCTCTTTTCTTTATCATACATGTTTCTTATGTCATGCAAGATAACATGCAGACCTGTTTTCATATGAACGATTCGTTGAATGTTACGCCGAGAATCGTTATTTTCAGTGTTTATTCTATCAACGATCTACAAACTTTTCTTTCGTGAGGGTTTCTTTTAGTTTTATCGACAATAGGCGTTAAGCTAATAGGGCGTTAATGTGCGGGAGAGTACTATTCCTTTAAAAGATATTGGGGTTTCATTGGGGTTTAAATTCCAAAAAAAAAAAACCTCAAGAACATTTCTCGTAGCACAAGTGACGCGAAAAGAACAGCCAAAAGTTAACTAACTCATATTTTTTTGCCATCTTTTCAAAAACCTTTGGATAGAACTTGTCCTGGGCCTGCCGTTTTGAAAAAACTTTAATTCCATTTAGGTCCCATAACTATAGCTTTTTTTAGTTGTAGAGGTTTCTCCTCTCTTGAGAATGAACTGGAACCAAATATGTGGCATGTCTTAATGACAGACTTGGAAGAAAAAAAAAATCATATAATCTAAGATTTTTGCTGTGGATCCATTGTCCCGGAACCAAGTCACCGTTAACTGTAATTTTTTTTGAAGCATTTGCTGGGTAATGACTCTCTTGCTCTAAATAATGATAAGATTCCCTTTAAAGGGTTTTTTTCAGTATTTTTCAGCAATAAACACCAATCATATTGATGCTACTTTGATGTGTAAATCTTTTTCTTTTTCAAACACTGATTTTTAAAAGTTACTTTTCATATCAGTTCTTGTTTTCTTTTTGCTTCTCATGTGCTACTTCCTTTGAAAACGGGCAGTTCCTTATTTCATTGTTCCAAAGCTTCGTTCTTGAAACTGACTATCTGCTAATCATTAGCACATACGTTCCCTTTTGTACTTTTGAACGCTCCCCCTGAAGCTATTCCAAAATTTTACATTATTTTCACTGATGATGTCAACCACGTGCTTGTCATGAGTAAACAAAGAACATGAAAAAAAATTTTTGTCAAAACCGAGTATTATCTCTTCCCGACAGTCATTAAGCCCAGCATTACAAGCAAAGCTGAAAATTAACTGAATATAATTTGAAGGGGGATTTCATTCAAACCAAATCTTCTCTAACTTAAACCGGATGATATTCTTCGAAGCTGAAAGCTCAAACCAATCTCGTATGATTTCCCGGTTTGGGTTTGAAACTTATCATGTTAAGGTCCACTGTAAAGTTGGTTCAGGTTAGCCCAAGCCATAGTTACAAGAAAGGGTTTCTCCCCAGTAGAAGACCCTATAGTTGAAAAACTCCTACAAAAAGATCCCATCGTCTTCACTGCAAATATCCTGCTAATTGGTCATTTAGTGCTTTGTCCTAAACCCCAGGGTCCCCGCGGTTTGGGGACCTGTAAACTAATCCTATCATTTGTTCTTATGACGTTTAATTCCCTTTTTAAAAATATATACCCAAAAAAGAAGTCCGTGTGTTCAAAAGTGAATTTCCAAGCTTTTTCGTGTAATGATCACATCGTCCGGAGAGATACGAAAAGAGACGGAAGAAGTAGAACAGTCAGTTGAGGGGTAGCAAAATACAAAGAAAGAGGCGAACAAAGGGACGCCATTGGTAAACAAGCGTTACCGGATGGGGGTTTTCGGCCCCGGAAACATCCCCTGTCATAAGATTCTGTTATGTGGACAGGACAGGGAATTGCTTATAAATTTTGCCTACGAAAAAGCTATCCATTTGGTATGACCTTCACCAATTTTAATGTAACAATTCTTTGTGTAACTGAGAAGATTCCAGTGATATTCTCTGGTCAAGAAGTGCAGCGTTACACCAAACAGTACAATTGTAAAATTGTTTAGCATAATTAGAAAAAGCATTTGATTCTTGTCCTGTTCTTATACCATATTTTATATTTCTTAAGTCTGACATTGAGATCCTTACCATTTTGCCCGAAATAAAACAATTATTACAACTTTTAAAAAGGGGAACCCCTGTAAACACAGCCGGCAGAATTTTCTGTCGAGCCTTTGTTTAAAGAAATCGTTATAGTAAAAAATTATTGCTGAAGGTTTACATTTACATTGAAAGGATTAAACAGCCTGGGGAAAACATAGAATTATAACAAAAGGGGGTACCAAAAGGGCTCGTAGTATCAAGGGTGTTGCTTGGGTTAACCTTAAAGTGATTTCTTTCCCTAACTTAAGAGACTTATCATGAAAGATCAAGAAAACTTTAATTTGGGATCCAGTAGAAAATATTTTCTAAAACTCATCATCATAAAATTCCGGACTGCAAAATACTAATGCCCAAAGAACATCGACTGGAAGGGTTAGAAATTATAATTTTTCTGCCAATAAAGACAAACACTGGTGGTTTTCTGTATAAACTAAACGGACGCATGTTTCTACCCCTATGGATTATGCACCCCTAAAAATAGTAACATACAATTATTATCAACTTCCACAGTAAATTTGACAGAAGGGACTAAAATGTTAAGGAAAGGGAGAAATGCTTGAAAATTTTCATAAGGTGGGTCAAACACAAAGAACATCATCTACGTACGCAAACCAAAATTGCCTTAGAGGGTAAAATTCCCTTAGTAATTTGTTTCAAAGAAAACCACATAAGATTACTTAATACATATAAAAAGAGGGTTATCCAACGCCGTACCAAATCCCCTGAGCATGAATTCTCCATCCCCCGTTGAAAAAACACAGTCAAATTTTTGATAATTTTACCCAATTTCAAGAAAAACCACATTTGAAACAAGTAAAAACAAGATTTTCCAAGGGCAGACCCAACCAAATATCTTTAAAAAGGGCCCTCAACTGAACCTTTGTGAATGAAAATGACACATCAAAACTCACCAGTTTTTTATCAAAATGAACCTTTGGGTGTTTTTTTTAAGCTTGTTAACTAAATCAAAATTGTTCATGATAAAGAATCGATATATTACTCACTATGGTTGAAAAAAGAAACTAACAAATTTTATAACTTCTTCGTGACTGAGCCCACTGAAATTAAATAAGGGTCATGCTTGATAAAATTTGGCTGTGTGTTTTGATAAGTTCCCCTACATATATGTCAAGAAGGACAGTGATTTTTAAATCTTTTGATAGAGAATCAATACCTTCCAATAACAGCATCAGTTTTCTATAAAGTGGGAATCAACAGCTTATAGGGGGGTTTTTACTGAGTTTAAAAATAAAGATTTTTTTTTATTCCCCAGAAAAGGTCATTCATATTTTACAGATAATTAACTTTAAAATAATTACAGTTGTGTTAGCCTTATCTGCTTTAGTTATATGTAGTTTCTTATCTTTCTTCCAAGTTGTTAAAAAGCACTAATTAACTTTTTGAACAAATTTTGTGCAGCTGGTTTTTATCAAAAAGGCATACACCACACCCTTTTCAAAAGTTCGTTTCATCGGTGGATAATTCACTGCACTTCTCCAGATTGCAAAACGATCTTGCAATCCCAAAAACAGATAACGCTTTGTTTGAGCAAAAAAACTTATACCATTGCCTAGCCACAAAGAATCTCCTTGTCAAGTTGTTTATTAAAAGGTTACCAAATCAATCAAATTTTACTTTAAATTTCAAAGTGGGACATTTCCGGTTCATTTTCCTTTTTGAAGACTATTCTGTCCACTCTTAACCTGTTATAGTATAGTCCAACAAACGGTATAGCCATTTAAAAGGATCGTTTCCTCTCTCTCTCCCCTCTCTCTCTCTTCTCTCTCTCTCTTAGTAAAAAAATTATATTATATATATATAATTAATAAATAATATATATAATATAAAATATTATATATATATATATATATATATATATATAATATAAAATAAATTATATATATATATATATTTTATATAAAATATATATATATGTGTGGATAGATAAAAGATATAGATATGGATACTTTGGTATGACATGAATAATACCATACACATGGCACCATCAGGTGGAGGGTCTGTTGCATGAAGGTTCACTTCGTTCGGAAAAGTAAAAAAATTTCCCCTCATGAGAATATTGAAGTTAATCTGTTCTAAATTTTTCTGCATCAAGCTCCACCCTTGGGACCGAGCCTACCAGCTGTTGAAATTTTGGGAGAACGGGAGAAAGTTTCACATCTCTCACGATACACTTCATAAAAGAGGCAGAACAAAAGAAGCACCAAAATAAACCTTTAGGAAACCGCAGACCGCTGATGGGGTTCATTCTCCTCTATTCAACTAAAAAATCTTAACTTTTTGGGAAAAGCCATCGTGTACCAGGGTTACTTAATATCTCCCAGAGATAGAAATGTATTAAGAATAAGTTTGGAAACATGACATATGTTGTCCGTGATGATACACACACACACACACACAACCACACACACACACACACACATATATATTTATAATATATATATATATATATATTATTATATAATATATATAAATATAATATATATATATAAAATATAGTAAATATTTATTTATATATATATATGTATATATATATATATATAAAATATATATATATATATATATAATAATAATATATAATATATATTATTTTTTTTTTTTTTGCTTGTCGCTTCTCCCCCCGTTTGCGAGGTAGCGCAGGAAACAGACGAAAGAAATGGCCCAACCCACCCCCATACACATTATATATCCCTACTCCACACACGCAAATATACATACCTACACAGTTTTCCCCCATGGTTTAACCCCAAAACGCTTCACATGCCCTGATTCAATCCACTGAAAAGCACGTCAACCCCGGTATACCACATCGCTCCAATTCACTCTTTTCCTTGCCCTCCCTTTAAACCCTCCTGCATGTTCAGGCCCCGATCACTACAAAATCTTTTTCACTTTCCAAACTTCCACCCCAAATTTGGTCCCCTCTTCTCCTCGTTCCTTCCACCTCCGACACATATATCCTCTTGGGCAACCCTTTCCTCACTCATTCCCCTCCATGTCCCCAAAAACCCAAATTCAAAACACCCTCTTCTGCCTCCAACCACGCTCTTTTTATTTCCACAAAACTCTCTTCCCCTTTAACTACTATCGATCAAACCACCTCACACCACACATTGTCCTCAAACATCTCATTTCCAGAAAAAAAACAAACACCCAAAAAATCCTCCTGCGCACCACTCTATCCATAGCCCACAGCCTCGCAACCAAACAACATTGTTGAAACCACTATTCCTTCAAACATACCCATTTTGCTTTCCGAGATAATGTTTCTCGACTTCCACACATTCTTCAAGGCTCCCAGCATTTTCGCCCCCTCCCCCACCCTATATCCACTTCCGCTTCCATGGTTCCATCCCTGCCAGATCCACTCCCGATTCTAAAACACTTAATTACTTTCCCCCCAGTTTTTCTCCATTCAAAATCACCTCCCAATTGACTTGACCCCAACCCTAAAAGTAACCCAATTTAAACCTTTCTCTTTTTCACATTTACACTTAACTTTCTTCTTTTACAACTTAACCAAACTCAGTCACCACTTCTGCAGTTCTCACATGAATCAGCCACCACCTGTATCATCAGCGAACAAAAACTGACCACTTCCCAAGCTCCTCATCCCCAACAGACTTCATCTTGCCCCTCTTTCCAAAACTCTTGCATTCACCTCCCTAACCCAACCCCATTTCCCTAAACAAATTAAACAACCCTGGGGACCCTCACACACCCCTGTTTACTGGTTGGTAAGTTATTTAATGTATGTATGACTCATGGTGGGTGCCTGAGGATTGGCGGAATGCGTGCATAGTGCCATTGAAAAAAGGGGGGGAAGGGGAAAGAGTGAGTGCTCAAATTACAGAGGGGATAAGTTGTTGAGTATTCCCCGGTAAATTAATGGAGGGTATTGATTGAGAGGTGAAGGCATGTACAGAGCATCAGTTGGGGAAGAGCAGTGTGGTTTCAGAAGTGGTAGAGGATGTGTGGACAGGTGTGCTTTAAGAATGTATTTGAGAAAAACTTAGAAAAGCAAATGGATTTGTTGTAACAATTTATGGATCTGGAGAAGGCATATGATAGAGTTGATAGAGATGCTCTGTGGAATTATTAAGAAAAATAAGGTGTGGGAGGCAAGTTGTTAGAAAGCCAGTGAAAGTTTTTAAGAGGATGTAAGGCATGTGTACGTGTAGGAAAAGAGAGGAAAAGTGATTGGTTCTCAGTGAATGTAGGTTTGCGCATGGGTGTGTGATATAAAATATATATATATATATAAATATATATATATATATAATAAATATATATATATATATATATATATATATAAAAATATATCTATACATTTTCTTTTTTGTAAAATTAGACTGACCCTTTTTGTTGAAATCAAACCCCAGCAAATGTAAAATAATGCGGATGAACACCAGGTGAAAGAGTCTCAGTATGTTATTATCTGGCAGGAGAGTGCTAGGAGCTGACTTCGTCCATAACCTTTCGCCAGTCCCGTACAATTGGAGAAAAGTAGAGGAGACAAACTTACACTATCAAAACGTTAAATAGCTTTCAAATATATGTATAAGGAAACACTTAGCAATCTGTTGATATCCTTACACAAAGCTAAACCCAGAATATGCTTCTCAGGTTTGGTTGCAGCACCCTAAAAGAAAAGGAAATAGCTAATATAGAAGGTTACAGAAACGGGAACAATGTTGGTACCAAATTGAAGAGAGACCGAAATACAGCTAGGCTTGAAATTTGCCCATCATGTAAGAGAGAAGAGTGAGGATGACTTGGATCTTCACCTTTAATTCTTTAGACAGAACCGGTTGAACACAGACATTGACAGTTCCTTTCCCTCGGAGATGTACAAGTAGAAACAAAAGAACATCACCATAAAAGAAGCAAGATACTTGTTTAAAACATATGCAAAAAAGTACTTTCACAGTATAAAAGTGTTGATGAACTGGAGGAAACGACTGAGGGCATGGGTTAACGGAAGACAACAAGAGGGTAGGAGATGTCTAGAGATGAGACGCCACATGTGAAAACTCCCTCCTCTTGCAATACAAATGGTGGTGACACACACCTACACACACACACACACACACACACACACACACACACACACACATGTTTAACATAGGTAAAGGTTGACCCATCATGGTGGTGTGGTTGCCGGACAATATTTGGAGGAGCGGAGGAAGTTCATTCCAGGCAGCGAATGAAGTAATGTGTTGCCTCCGTTCGCCAGCCACTGTCATTAAGACTATCAACTTCGCTATAACAAAGGCATCATGAATAACAGTCTCCCTCGTGGAGGACAGCCAACTCTCAATGTAAAATTTTC
>NC_092225.1:7082115-7106377 GCF_036320965.1 Panulirus ornatus
TTAGTCAAGTAATTAGCATTTAAATTTCATCATATTTAGTCCAGGTGCTAATTAAACGCTTCATATTATAAATTACAATCTTTTGACACGAAATACTTAAATACCATAAGAAATAACATCTACACAGAAATTTTCATTAAAATCTAAGGAAGTTGAAAATCTGAGCAAAAAAAATGCCAGGCTATCGCCTGGGATTTTTATTGATTTTTTTTTTTTCAAAAAATAGATTTTCCTGACATTTTTATCATAGATACTTTTATGTATGCTGAAGTCGAGTCTGTGGTCAAAATCTAAATATTCGTATAATTAGTCGAGTAATTAGCATTTAAATTTCATCATAATTAGTCCAGGTGCTAATTAAGACGATTAATATTATGAAATACAATTATTTAACAAGAAATTATTTAACTGAAATACCATATGAAACTACATATATACATAGATGTTCATTAAAATCTGAGAAAGTTGAAAATCTGAGCAAAAAAAAATGTAAGGCTATATACTATAGCCTTGGATTTTTATTGATTTTTTTGAAAGAATAGATTTTCTTGACATTTTCAGCATAGATACTTTTATGTATGCTGAAGTCGAGTCTGTGGTCAAAATCTAAATATTCGTATAATTAGTCAAGTAATTAGCATTTAAATTTCAAAACTAGTCTAGGTGCTAATCAAACGATTAATATTATGAAATACAATTATTTGACACGAAATACTTAAATACCATATGAACCCACATCTATACACAAATTTTCATTAAAATCTGAGGAAGTTGAAAATCTGAGAAAAAAAAATGCAAGGCTATAGCCTTGGATTTTTATTGATTTTTTTGAAAAAATAGATTTTAATGACATTTTCAGCATAGATACTTTTATGTATGCTTAAGTCGAGTCTGTGGTCAAAATCTAATTATTCGTATAATTAGTCACGTAATTTAAAGTAGATAATAAGTCCAGGTGCTAATTAAACCATTAATATTATGAAATACAATTATTTGACACGAAATACTTAAATATCATATGAAACCACATCTATACACAAATTTTCATTAATATCTGAAAAAGTTGAAAATCTGAGCAAAAAAAATGTGAGGCTATAGCCTGGGATTTTTATTGATTTTTTGAAAAAATAGATTTTCTTGATATATTCAGCATAGATACTTTTATTTATGCTGAATACGAGTCTGTGGTGAAAATCTAAATATTTGTATAATTAGTCGAGTAATTAGCATTTAAATTTCATCGTTAGTCCAGGTGCTAATTAAGATGATTAATATTATGAAACATAATTATTTGACACGATATATTTAAATACCATATGAAACCACATCTATACACAGATATTCATTAAAATCTGAGGAAGTTGAAAATCTGAGGAAAAAAAATGCTAGGATATAGCCTGGGATTTTTATGGATTTTTTTTTAAAAAACAGATTTTCTTGACATTTTCAGCATAGATACTTTCATGTATGCTGATTACGTGTCTGGGGTGAAATTCTAAATATTCGTATAATTAGGTAGCAATTAAATTTCATCATAATTAGTCCAGGTGGTAATTAAACGATTAATATTATGAATTACAGTCTTTTTACACGAAATACTTAAATACCATATAAAATAACATCTATACACAAATTTTCATTAAAATCTGAGGAAGTTGAAAATCTGAGTAAAAAAAATGCAGGGCCTTGGATTTTTATTGATTTTTTTGAAAAAAATATATTTTTTTGACATTTTCGGTATAGTTACTTTTATGTATGCTGATATACGAGTGAGAATCTAAATAATTGTATAATTAGTCGAGTAATTAGCATTTAAATTTCATCATAATTAGTTCAGGTGCTAATTAAATGGTTACTATTATGAATTACAATCTTTTGACACGAAATACTTAAATACCATAAGAAATAACATTTATACACAAATTTTCATTAAAATCTGAGGAAGTTGAAAATCTGAGCAAAAAAAAATGCAAGGCTATAGCCTGGGATTTTTATTGTTTTTTTTGAAAAACTAGATTTTCTTGATATTTTCAGCATATATACTTTTATGTATGCTGAATACGTGTCTGTGGTGAAAATCTACATATTTGTATAATTAGTCAAGTAATTAGCATTCAAATTTCATCATAATTAGTCCAGGTGCTAATTATACTTATTATTATAAATTACAATCTTTTGATACGAAATACTTAAATACCATAAGAAATAACACCTATAGAGAAATTTTCATTAAAATCTGAGGAAGTTGAAAATTTGAGCAAAAAAAATGCCTTGGATTTTTATTGATTTTTTTGAACTAATAGATTTTCTTGACATATTCAGGATAGATACTTTTATGTATGCTGAAGTCGAGTCTGCGGTCAAAACCTAAATATTCGTATAATTAGTCGAGTAATTAGCATTTAAATTTCATCATAATTAGTCCAGGTGCGAATTAAACGTTTATTATTATCAATTACAATCTTTTGACACGAAATACTTAAATACCATATACAATAACATCTATACACAAATTTTCATTAAAATCTGAGGAAGTTGAAAATCTGAGTAAAAAAAAATGCAGGGCCTTGGATTTTTATTGATTTTTTGAAAAAAATATATTTTCTTGACATTTTCAGCATAGTTACTTTTACGTATGCTGATATACGAGTCTGTGGTGAGAATCTAAATAATTGTTAAATTAGTCGAGTAATTAGCATTTAAATTTCATCATAATTAGTCCAGGTGCTAATTAAATGGTTATTATTATGAATTACAATCTTTTGACAAGAAATACTTAAATACCATAAGAAATAACATTTATACACAAATTTTCATTAAAATCTGAGGAAGTTGAAAATCTGAGCAAAAAAAAATGCAAGGCTATAGCCTGGGACTTTTATTGATTTTTTTTGAAAATATAGATTTTCTTGACATTTTCAGAATATATACTTTTATGTATGCTGAATACGAGTCTGTGGTGAAAATCTAAATATTTGTATAATTAGTCATGTAATTAGCATTTAAATTTCATCATAATTAGTCCACGTGCTCATTAAAGTTATTATTATAAATTACAATCTTTTGATACGAAATACTTAAATACCATAAGAAATAACATCTATAGAGAAATGTTCATTAAAATCTGAGGAAGTTGAAAATCTGAGCAAAAAAATTCCTTGTATTTTTATTGATCTTTTTGAACTAATAGATTTTCTTGACATTTTCTGGATAGATACTTTTATGTATGCTGAAGTCGAGTCTGTGCTTAAAATCTAAATATTCGTATAATTAGTCGAGTAATTAGCATTTAAATTTCATCATAATTAGTCCAGGTGCTAACTAAACGTTTATTATTATGAATTACAATCTTTTGACACGAAATACTTAAATACCATATAAAATAACATCTATACACAAATTTTCATTAAAATCTGAGCAAAAAAAAAAATGCAAGTAATTAGCCTTGGATTTTTATTGATTTGTTCGAAAAAAAATAGATTTTCTTGACATTTTCAGCATAGCTACTTTTATGTATGCTGATTACGAGTCTGTGGTGAAAATCTAAATATTTGTATAATTAGTCGAGTAATTAGCATTTAAATTTCATAATAATTAGTCCAGGTGCTAATTAAACAGTTAATATTATGAATTACAGTCTTCTTACAGGAAATACTTAAATACCATATAAAATAACATCTATACACAAATTTTCATTAAAATGTGAGGGAGTTGAAAATCTGAGGAAAAAAAATGCAAGGGATTTTTATTGATTTTTTTGAAAAAATATGTATGGTCATTATTTCAGCATAGATACTTTTATGTATGCTGAATACGAGTCTGTGGTGAAAATATAAATATTTGTATAATCAGTCGAGTAATTAGCATTTAAATTTCATCATAATTAGTCCAGGTGCTAATCAAACGGTTAATATTATGAATTACAGTCTTTTTACACGAAATACTTAAATACCATATAAAATAACATCTATACACAAATTTTCACTAAAATCTGAGGAAGTTGGAAATCAGAGCAAAAAAATGGAAGGTTATAGCCTAGGATTTTTATTGATTTTTTTGAAAAAATAGATTTTCTTGACATTTTCAGCATAGTTATTTTTATGCGTGCTGAATATGAGTCTGTGGTGAGAATCTAAATATTTGTATAATTAGTCGAGTAATTAGCATTTAAATTTCATCATAATTAGTCCGGGTGCTAATTAAACGGTTATTATTATGAATTACAATCTTTTGACACGAAATACTTAAATACCATAAGAAATAACATCTATACACAAATTTCCATTAAAATCTGCGGAAGTTGAAAATCTGAGCAAAAAAAATGTAAGGATTTTTATTGATTTTTTAGAAATAATAGAATTTCTTGACATTTTCAGCATAGATACTTTTATGTATGCTGAAGTCAAGTCTGTGGTCAAAATCTAAATATTCGTATAATTAGTCGAGTAATTAGCATTTAAATTTCATCATAATTAGTCCAGGTGCTAATTAAACGGCTAATATTATGAATTACAGTCTTCTTACACGAAATACTTAAATACCATATAAAATAATATCTATACACAAATTTCCATTAAAATCTGAGAAGTTGAAAATCAATAAAAAAAATGCAAGGATATAGCCTTGGATTTTTATTTTTTTGAAAAATATATTTTTTTGACATTTTCAGCATAGTTACTTTTATGTATGCTGAATACGAGTCTGTGGTGAGAATCTAAATATTTGTATAATTAGTCGAGAGATTAGCATTTAAATTTCATGATAATTAGTCCAGGTGCTAATTAAACGGTTATTATCATGAATTACAATTTTGTGACACGATATACTTAAATACCATAAGAAATAACATCTATACATAAATTTCCATCAAAATCTGAGGAAGTTGTAAATCTGAGCAAAAAAAAAGCAAGGGTATAGCCAAGGATTTTTATTAATTTTTTTGAAAAAATGGATTTTCTTGACATTTTCAGCATAGATACTTTTATGTATGCTGAATACGAGTTTGTTGTGAAATTCAAAATATTCGTTTAATTACTCAAGTAAGTAGCATTTACATTTCATCATAATTAATCCAGGTGCTAACTAAACGGTTATTATTATAAATTACAATCTTTTGACAAGAAATACTTAAATACCATAAGAAATAACATCTATAGAGAAATTTTCATTGAAATCTGAGGAAGTTGAAAATCTGAGCAAAAAAATTGCCAGGCTATCGCCTAGGATTTTTATTGATTTGTTTGAGAAAATAGATTTTCCTGACATTTTCAGCATAGCTACTTTTATGTATGCTGATTAAGAGTCTGTGGTGAAAATCTAAATATTTGTATAATCAGTCCAGTAATCAGCAATTAAATTTCATAATTAGTCTATGTTCTAATTAAACGGTTACTATTATGAATTACAATCTTTTGACACGAAATACTTAAATACCATAAGAAATAACATCTATACACAAATGTTCATTAAAATCTGAGGAAGTTGAAAATCTGAGCAAAAATAATGCCAGGCTGTACCTTGGATTTTTTTGATTTTTTTGAAAAATTAGATTTTCTTGACATTTCCAGCATAGATACTTTTATGTATGCTGAATACGAGTCTGTGGTGAGAATCTAAATATTTGTATAATTAGTCGAGTAATTAGCATTTAAATTATATCATAATTAGTCCAGGTGCTAATTAGACGGTTATTAATATGAATTACAATCTTTTGACACGAAATACTTAAATACCATAAGAAATAACATTTATACACAAATTTCCATTAAAATCTGAAGAAGTTGAAAATCTGAGGAAAAAAAATGCAAGGCTTGGATTTTTATTGATTTTTTGAAAAAATAGATTTTCTTGATATTTTCAGCATATATACTTTTATGTATGCTGAATACGAGTCTGTGGTGAAAATCTAAATATTTGTATAATTAGTCAAGTAATTAGCATTTAAATTTCATCATAATTAGTCCAGGTGCTAATTAAACGGTTATGATTATAAATTACAATCTTTTGATACGAAATACTTAAATACCATAAGAAATAACATCTATAGAGAAATTTTCACTAAAATCTGAGGAAGTTGAAAATCTGAGCAAAAAAATTGCCAGGCTATCGCCTTGGATTTTTATTGATTTTTTTTGAAAAAATAGATTTTCTTGATATTTTCAGCATAGATACTTTTATGTATGCTGAAGTCGAGTCTGTGGTCAAAATCTAAATATTTGTATAATTAGTCGAGTAATTAGCTTTTAAATTTCATCACAATTAGTCCAGGTGCTAATTAAACGATTAATATTATGAAATACAATTATTTGACACGAAATACTTAAATACCATAAGAAATAACATCTATACACAAATTTTCATTAAAATCTGAGGAAGTTGAAAATCTGAGGAAAAAAATGGGATTTTTATTGATTTTTTTTTGAAAAAATAGATTTTCTGGACATTTTCAGCATAGATACTTTTATGTATGCTGAATACGAGTCTGTGGTTAAAATCTAAATATATGTATAATTAGTCGAGTAATTAGCATTTAAATTTCATAATTAGTCCAGGTGTTAATTAAACGTTATTATTATGAATTACAATCTTTTGACACGAAATACTGTAATTGTGAAGATTTTTTTTAAACATCTTGGATTTTGTTGAGAAGTTGATGATAAATACTATTAAGAATGCTGAATCAGAAATTGTTATCAAAATCTTAGAGAATAGAAATTTTCATTCTAAATTCTGATTCAGTATTAGGAATAACATCTTTAATCAGATTTTCATGCAAATCTGAAAAAGTTGCAAAGTTCAATAAAATCCCACCAAAATGTTAAAGAAAGTTGCTGAAAATTTGAAGATTTTTTGAAACATCTTGGATTTTGTTGAGAACTTGATAATAAATACTATTAAGAAAGATAAATCACAGGATGTTATCAAAATCTTATGTCGAGAATTTCAACTTTTTATTGGTTAATTAAACCAATAAAAAGTTGAAGTCAATCATTTCAATTTTCAGACTCTAATTAATACATGAACCATTAGGAAATGGAGTTTTTTTACTCCAAATTCTGATTCAGCATTATGAATAACATCTAAAATGAGATTTTCATGCACATCTGAAAAAGTTGAAAATTTCATTAGAATCCCACCAAAATGAAATGACAATGGCTCAGAATATGAAGATTTTTTTATCTTGGATTTTGTTGAAAAAATCACCATAAATACTATTAAGCATGATGAATCAGAAAATATCAAAAACCTATATTGGTAGTAATTTCTCAAGTAATTAGCTAATGAATGTTAAGGTTAATTATTTCAATTTTCAAGAGCTAATATATGAAATATTAGGGAATAGAATGTTTTCACTCTAAATTTTGATTCAATATTAGGAATAACATCTATAATCAGATTTTCAAGTAAATCTGAAAAAGTTGTAAAGTTCAATAAAATCCCACCAAAATGTTAAATAAAATCGCTCAAAATTTGAAGATTTTTTAAACATCCTGGATTTTGTTGAGAACTTCTTAATAAATGCTATTAGGTATGATGAATCAGAAACAGTTATGCAAAACTTATGTTGAAAATAATTTCTCAAGTAATCAACTAATAAAATGTTAATAATAATTATTTCAATTTTCAAGACCTAATCAGTAAATGAAATATTAGGAAATGGAGTATTTTCATTCCAAATTCTGATTCAGCATTATGAAAAACATCTAAAATGAGATTTTCTTGCACATCTGAAAAAGTTGAAAATTTCATTAAAATCCCACCAAAATGTTGAAATGGCTCAAAATGAGATTTTTTTTTTTTTTGAACATCTTGAATTTGGTTGAAAAATTCGCCATAAATTCTTTTAAGCACTATGAATCAGAAAATATCAAAAACCTGTGTAGGTAGTAATTTCTGAAGTAATTATCTAATGAATGTTAAGTTTAGTTATTTCAATTTTCAGGAGCTATCTAATATATGAAATACTAGAGAATAGAATTTTTCACTGAATTCTGATTCGGTATTAGGAATAACATTTATAATCAGATTTTCCTTCAAATATGAAACACTTGCAAAGTTCTTGGATTTTGTTGAGAACTTAATTATGAATACTATTAACAATGATGAATCACAAAATGTTATCAAAATCTAATGTTGAGAAGAGTTTCTCAAGTAATTAACTAATAAAATGCTGAAGTTCATTATTTCAATTTTCATGAGCTAATTGATATATGAAATATTAGGACATAAAGTTTTTCACTCCAAATTCTGATTCAGCATTAAGAATAACATCTAAAATGATATTTTGTTGCACATTTGAAAAAGTTTGAAATTTCATGAAGATCCCACCGAAATTCTGAACAAAATGGCTCAAAACATGAAGATTTTTTGAACATCTTGGATTTTGTTGAAAAATTCACCATAAATACTATTAAGCACGATGAATCAGAAAGATTTTTTTTAAACATCTTCGATTTTGTTGAGAACTTAATAATAAATACTACTAAGAATGCTGAATCACAAAATGTTATCAAAATCTTATGTTGAGAAGAATTTTTCAAGTAATTAACTAATAAAATGTTGAAGTTCATTATTTCAATTTTCATGAGCTAATCAATACATGAAACATTAGGAAATGGAGTTTTTCACTCCAAATTCTGATTCAGCATTATGGATAACATCTGAAATGAAATTTTCAAGTAGTTTTTTTGATGAATTTTAATGTTAATTACTTCAATTTTCATTAGCTAATCAATATATGAAATATTATGAAACAGTTTTTTTCACTCCAAATTGTGATTCAGCACTAGGAATAACATTTCATGCAAACCTGAAAAAGTTGAAAACTTCAAAAAAAAATTCCACCAAAGTATTAAAGAAAATGGCTCAAAATTTGAAAACTTTTTGATCATCTTGGATTTTACTGAGAACTTCACCATATATATACTATCATGTATGCTGAATAAGAAACTTATCATAAATTAGTAATTAGCTAATGAATGTAAAAGTTAATCACTTCAATTTCCTTTAGCTAATTGATATATGAACTATTAGAAAATTGATCTTTTTTCCCTGGAAATTGTGATTCAGCATTAGGAATAACATTTGAAATGAGATTTTCATGCAAGTGTTAAAAAGTTGAACATTTCAATAGAATCCCACGAAAATATGAAACAAAATGGCTTAAAATTTCAAGATTTTTTTTGAACATCTTGGATCTTGATGAGAACTTCACCATAAATACTATCAAGCATCCTGAACAAAAAAAAAAAAAAAAAAAAAAATCATAAACCTATATTTAGAATATTTTCTCAAGTAATTTGATGATGAGGACAGTTAAAGACGTGGGAGTGATCAGAAATGACTAGCTGTAAATCGGCAAGTGAAATGAGCAAAGTGATGGCGAGAACTTTCAACATTAGCCCCTGTAATCACCACAGTAGCAACCCAGTTGCACCTGTAGCCTCCGCACACTGGTGTCTGTGATCACCACAGAGCCTCACAAGCAGTAACCCAACACCCGTGGACTCCACACACTGATCTTTCTGAGCACCACAGAGCCCCAATAGTGATAACCCAACACCTGTAGCCTTCACACACTGGTCAGAGACAGTGCGTCATGTCATTTACCAGCGTATACTCGATCACTTATTGTAACGTTAGGTATTGTGGCACTAATCATGACTGTCAGGTATCACACTTAATTGGCAAGGTTCTTCATATCATTGTAATACATATTATTAACCTTTAATTGTAAGTTTAACATAATGAAAGGTTCTTTAAGCATATCAATGTTCAAAAGTAACTTGTTAATATATTAAGTTTCCACTAAAGTTTGTTGTGTAAGCAGACAATAAGTAATGCTTATATGTATAGCTGTTCTTTTACTTATGAAACGATATTTTTGTCCTAAGTTTTCACTCATTATCCTTACCATGCTAGGGCATAAGCCCACAGCTAATTACAAAGCTAAGTTATGATGGGAATCGAACCATCAGAAAGCGCCGTTTAGCATCAACAGACGACATACATCATCTATTTCAGTCCTCGGACTTTATTGCCAATGTTTTTCCCTTTGGTTTGGATGATTGCATTTAAATCTTTAATCTGATTATTGCTTTGGGCTGCAGCTCATTAGGACATAATCAGAAGTTAATTGCTAACCTCTGAATTGCTGCTTCATCAGTGGGAGATTCTAGGATGATTGAGGCTCTGGTTGTTTAACCTTATCAGATAATAATCATTTAGGAAATGGTTGTCTAAGTAGAACATCGTTATTGTTTGTATTTTACTTCGCGAATATGGATCACAGGACCGAGATTAAACACTTGTATATACTTACAAACTTCCTTCCCCAGGAGTCTTTTTTCATCTGAAGGGCTGCCACAGCGCTCAGAAAGTCAGCCATGTTCATTTGGCGGGACCACAGGTCATAAGTGCAGTGATGATGTGCGTGTGTATGTGTGGTGAGAGTGCGAGGTAACTGAGCAGTAAGCAAGCGTTCGGTATAATCACTGTGGTTGCTGCAGCGTGGACATGATGGGTCTTGAGAGATGCTGAATCTGTATTTGCAGTGTTGTGCGGATGGGTGTTGCCCAGAAGAGCGTAGAGGAGTAAGTGTATGTCTGGGGAGTGTGGTTTAAGATGGATGAACGTCTGGTGGGGTAGCGTCTGAGTTCGAGTTCTGAGTTCGAGTTGTTTAGTGATTGCTGGGCCATTGTTGTGTATGTTAAGAGGCGAGACGATCTATGAATATAGGATGCTAGAGTGTGATGCAAGAGTAAACTTTTTATATCTTTCTGGAGATTAGATGTTAATTATGGAATGGTTTTGATGAGAAAGGTCTAGTACTGTTGCAAAGAAGCGAGTGCTGACCATTTGTGCTTGAATGGATTCTGTGTATATGTTTCTTGACTCCGCTGTTTATGGGTGCGGTTAGTTTGCGAGCGAAGTCCCTCACACACACACACACACACACACACATACACAAATACATGTGTGTGTGTGTGTGTGTGTGTGTGTGTGTGTGTGTGTGTGTGTGTGTGCCTAACTCCCAGCACAGCACATAGTATATCATTTCCACCTGACTAAATCATCAAGGCGTCACATGATCCCAGGCGCCACACGTCTGACTAGCAGTAACGGGATCGGATCCTCCTGCTTGATGTTTCTTCATTTCTACACCTTAGTATGCAGCTCTACGGGGGAATTGAATCTTCCTCCCTGACACATGTTCCACGTGTCAAGCGGTGTAGCCTCATCAAATTTTCAAGATGGTATGAAATTTCAGCAATTTGGGAATGAAGAGCGTCATCTGGCGCGGGATGAAGACTATGACTTGTGAGGAACAGGCGAAGAAGGACGACTCTGGACACGGTAATGATACTGGTCGGGGTTTATACCAAGAAAGTTGTTGATTTTGAGCTGAAATATTCGTGAATGATTACTTTTTTTTATACAATTTCTTTCGATTGTATGACTTCTTTCATCTAAATTAATGGAAATTATAAAAATTATATATCCGTTGATTTCTTCGTGGTTACTTAGGCGTATATGTATTTCAATATCATTTAATGATTCTATAATAAAGCTCAGTAGATAAATATAAAAAAAAAGGATAGCCAGTATGTATTCTACCCAGGGCCGCACATGTATGTCAAACTGAATTTCCTTAGGATGAAGAAATTCATCACATTTTACGCAACACGCACATCAGTCTAAGTGCCCACTACACTACAGGTACACACGGGCTGCCCTGTGATAGTAATGGCAACCCGGGTGTACACATTCGACCTTTGTCAGGAATGGCACATACGAGAACGGGCTGTCATAAACAGGAGCGCGCACACACACACACACACACATCTTTAGCCCCTGAAACCCAAACTCTTAACCACACCAAGAGATCTTTCTGTGAAACTATACAGCTACATCGCTAAATCACCATAACGTAAACATTCACACAGTCTAAATACTCCGCACCTTGGAAGACAGCATATGTCACTCCACTACCTAAATTCACCAACCGATAATCTCTTAACAGCTCACGCCCTGTTACCAGTCTAACAATTCCACCTTCAACCAGACCAAGACTGACATGATGCACCATGTCTTGACGTCCTTCGGGTACTCAGAGACTTTAAACTTCTTAGCGTCACTATAGATAACTGTTTAAACTGCAAGAGTCAAGTCGGTACTATCATCAAACCTTCCTTATACCGTCTGTACCTTCGCGGACTATGATCACTGGGCATTTCGCCATTTGAGCTCAGGAATGCCTATACCATCTTCCTTCTACACACGCTCACCTACGCCTCCCCAGCCTGGTCCTCCTCAATAACAGCCACACAGAGGGACCAGCTAGCAAGAGAACCAAAAAAAGGGCATGCAGAATCATCCTGGGTCCTTCTTGCACCACGTATCAAGAGGTTTCCATCTTGCTGAACCTGTCCACACTCTCCGACCAACAGCGGCAGCTTACACGACAGTTGAACAATAGACTTTTGACACACACACCCGTCACAGAGACCTCTTTCCCCCCAACGCACCACCCGCATGGATTACTTCTCTTCACTACAATCGACTTGTACCAATCACTTCTGCTACAGACAGTTTTAAGGACATGCCTATACCTACCATTGTGAGCGTTAAAAATAATGCATGAACAAGTACACAGCTAAGCAAGTTAACAGCTCACTTTTCTCTTCCTTAGGCTATGTGGAATGTTAACTTCTGTATTTCTGTAACTATCCACCATTTAATGGTCAGCCGAGTGCATAATGTATATATCATAGGATTTAATATGTAAAGATTCCTTTACGTCTGCCACCCTGATTATGTACGTAGACGTATCTCACTCATGTGCTTATCCAAAGCGTGGAAATATCCAGCCCACCTTAAGCTCTTTTATGATTTGTAATTAGCATTACGATCACCCAGTTCTGTAATATCTGTAATGCCTTAACTGTGTATTTTCTCCCGAATGGCTATATAAAATTGGGTAAAACGCTATTAATTCAGTTATCTATTTATTCAAACACACAGGTATTGAGAGAAGATGTGACGAAATACTGTTTTGAACATCTGCAAGCTTTTACGGTTTATCGGTTGATGGCTATAACTTGACGGCATCATTGACCCTGGCAGCTGGCAGGCACAAACCCAACTAACCGTAAATTCGTTAAAGACAGTGAGATATGTGTATGGTCTCAGAATGATCTTGAACCCTGAAGAAGGCGTTTAAAACCACTCGATTAGTCGTTATAGCTTTACACTGATGTCATTTATTATCCTGCCAGCCAAAAAAGACGTTTAAAAGTCCAGATAATCAACCACCCACGTATTCTACTTTTTGTGGCGAGCTGGTTTTCGCCATACGTCGTCTCGTGACAAAGTACGAGGATTCGTGGTCTCTGAATAAATTCCTGCCAGTCACCGCGTATCGATGAACATCTCGGTCTTAATTAAGTTCCTTCACGATTATTTTCTATATGAATAATTAGCGTATACTACGGCATTTTGGCTATTACTGCGATCAACATAGCATCCGTTAAAAAAAGAAATCGATGAATTTATAAACAGTAAGAAAATGGGGTCTCTCTATTATCTATAAACGTTTTCCTTCTTTCTGTACCCTGTATCTGTATTCTCATCATCTGCTCGTTTGAGTTGAGAGTTTATAATTAAACAACCAATCATATTACAAATACCAAGTAAACACACTCAAACACTAGCGACAACAAAAAATATAATAAAGCAACACATATCCATTTAAAGCACTGAATTCTCATTCCCTGGTTAGGTCAGTTTCATCAGTCAAATCACATTCAGAATCATAAAAATGTACATTGATTCAATAGACCCCGCTACCAACTGCATCACCACACTAACCTCAATCAAAATTCTACAATGATTTTGCAATGACAAACTCCAATAGAAAACACATCCGGAGCAGAGACGATTGGATCCCCCAAAATCCGCATGGGTGTTGCCATGGTTCTGATGTTAACGACGCAGCACAGCGCACGTTTTCTGTTATTATGGGGGGAAATTTGTTGGTGGGTATATGCAGCGTCATTCTGTAAGTATATATATATATATATATATATATATATATATATATATATATATATATATATATATATATATATATAATTATACTTAGTCGCTGTCTCCCGCTTTAGCGAAGGAGTGCAAGGAAACAAACGAAAGAATGGCCCAACCCACACACATGTGTATTCATAAACATATACATACATATACATACGCAGACATACACATATATATTCACGTGTACACATCCACACTTGCTGCCTTCATCCATTTCCGTCGCCACCAGCCACACATGAAATGGCACCCCCCCATCCCCCCGCGCGTGTGCCGCTAGGAAAGGAAAACAAAGGCCACATTCGTTCACATTCAGTTTCTAGCTGTCATGTGTAATGCACCGAAACTACTGCTCCCTTTCTGTAGCACATCCAGGCCCCTCAAAACGTTCCATGGTTTACCCCAGACGCTTCACATGCCCTGATTCAATCCACTGACAGCACCTCAACCCCGGTATACCACATCGTTCCAATTCACTCTATTCCTTGCACGCTTTTCACGCTCCTGCATGTTCAGGCCCCGATCGCTCAAAATCTTTTTCACTCCATCCTTCCACATCCAATTTGGTCTCCCACTTCTCCTAGTTCCCTCCACCTCTGACACATATATCCTCTTTGTCAATCTTTCCTCATCATTCTCTCTATGTGACCAAACCATTTTAATACACCCTCTTCTGCTCTCTCAACCACACTCTTTTTATTACCACACATCTCTCCAACTCTTTCATTACTTACTCGATCAAACCACCTCACACCACATATTGTCATCAAACATTTCATTTCCAACACATCCACCCTCCTCCACGCAACCCTATCTATAGTCCACGCCTCACAACCATATAATATTGTTGGAACTACTATTCCTTGAAACATACCCTTTTTAGCTCTCCACGATAACGTTCTCGTCTTCCATACATTCTTCAACGCCCCCAGAACCTTTGCCCTCTCTCCCACCCTGTGACTCACTTCCGCTTCCATGGTTCCATCCGCTGCTTAATCCACTCCCAGATATATAAAACACTTCACTTCCTCCAGTTTTTCTACGTTCAAACGTACCTCCCAACTAACTTATCCCTCAACCCTACTGAACCTAATAACTTTGCATATTCACATTTACTCTCAACTTTCTTATTTCACACACTTTACCAAACTCAGTCACCAACTTCTGCAGTTTCTTACCCGAATCAGCCACCAGCGCTGTATCATCAGCGAACAACAATTGACTCACTTCCCAAGCCCTCTCATCCACAACAGACTTCATACTTGCCCCTCTCTCCAAAACTCTTGCATTCACCTCCATAACAACCCTATCCATAAACAAATTAAACAGCCATGGAGACATCACACACCCCTGCTGCAAATCGACATTCACTGGGAACCAATCACTTTCCTCCCTTCCTACTCGTACACATGCCTTACATCCCTGATAAAAACTTTTCACTGCTTCTATCAACTTACCTCCCACTCCATATACTATTAATACCTTCCACAAAGCATCTATATCAACTCTATCATATGCCTTCTCCAAATCCATAAATGCTACATACAAATCCATCTGTTTTTCTAAGTATTTCTCACATACATTCTTCAAAGCAAACACCTGATTCATATATCCTCCACAACTTCTGAAACCACACTGCTCTTCCCCAGTCTGGTGCTCTGTACATGTCTTTAACCCTCTCAATCAATATCTTCCCATATAATTTCCCAGGAATACTCAACAAACTTATACCTCTGTAATTTGAACACTCGTCTTTACCCCTTTTACCTTTATATAATGGCACTAAGCATGCATTCTCCCAATCCTCAGGCACTTCACCATGAACCATACATACTCTAAATATCCTTACCAACCAATCAACAATACAGCCACCCCCTTTTTTAATAAATTCCACTGCAATACCATCCAAACCCGCCGCCTTGCCGGCTTTCATCTTCCGTAAAGCTTTCACTACCTCTTCTCCGTTTACCAAACCAGTCTCCCTGACCCCTCTCACTTCGCACACCACCTGGACCAAAACACCCTATATCTGCCACTCTATCGTCAAACACATTCAACAAACCTTCAAAATACTCACTCCATCTCCTCTCTTTACCACTAATTGTTATTACCTCAGATGTTCCCATTTGTTCTCTTGTCTTATGCACTTTATTTTCCTCCTTCCAAGACATCTTTTTATTCTCCCTAAAATTTAATGATACTCTCTCATCCCAACTTTCAATTGCTCTCTTTTTAACCTCTTGCACCTTTCTCTTGACCTCCTGCCTCATTCTTTTATGCATCTTCCAGTCATTCGCACTACTTCCCTGCAAAAATCGTCCAAACGCCTCTCTTCTCTTTCACCAACAATCTTACTTCTTCATCCTTGGGGATAGGGGAGAAAGAATACTTCCCACGTATTTCCTGCGTGTCGTAGAAGGCGACTAAAGGGGAAGGGAGCAGGGGGATAGAAACCCTCCCCTCCTTGTATTTCAACTTTCTAAAAGGGGAAACAAGGAATCATGTGGGGAGTGCTCATCCTCCTCGAAGGCTCAGATTGGGGTCTCTAAATGTTGTGGATGTAACCAAGATGAGAAAAAAGGAAAGATAAGTAGTATGTTTGAGGAAAGGATCTTAGATGTTTTGGCTCTGAGTGAAACGAAGCTAAAGGGTAAAGGTAAAAAGTGGTTTGGGAATGTCTTGGGAGTAAAGTCAGGGGTTGGTGAGAGGAAAAGAGCAAAGGAAGTTGTGGGAGTATGTGATATAATAAGCAAGTAAACTCTAGATTGATATGGGTAAAACTGAAAGTGGATGGAGAGAGATGGGTGATTATTGGTAACTATGCACCTGGTTCTGAGAAGAAAGACCTTGAGAGGCAAGTGTATTGGGAGCAGCTGAGTGAGTGTGTTAGTAGTCTTGATGCATGAGACCGGGTTATAGCGATGGGTGATTTGAATGCAAGGGTGAGTAATGTGGCACTTGAGGGTATAATTGGTGTACATGGAGAGTTCAGTGTTGTAAATGAAAATGGTGAAGAGCTTGTAGATTTCTGTGCTGAAAAAGTACTAGTGATTGGGAATACCTGGTTTAAAAAGAAAGATATACATAAGTGTACATATGTAAGTAGGAGAGATGGCTAGAGAGCATTATTGGATTACGTGTCAATTGAAAAGCGAGTAAAAGAGACTTTTCGATGTTAATGTGCTGAGAGGTGCAACTGGAGGCATGTCTGATCATTATCTTGAAGAGGCGAAGGTGAAGATTTGTAGAGGTTCTCAGAAAAGAAAAATGAATGTTGGGGTGAAGAAAATGGTGAGAGTAAGTGAGCTTGGAAAGGAGACTTGTGTGAGGAAGTACTAGGAGAGATTGAGTGCAGAATGGAAAAAGGTGGGAGCAAATACCGCAAGGGGAGTAGGGGAGGAATGGGATGCATTTAGGGAAGCAGTGATGGCTTACGCAAAAGATGCTTGTGGCATGAGAAAGGTGGAAGGTGGGCAAATTAGAAAGGGTAGCGAGTGGTGGGATATATATATATATATATATATATATATATATATATATATATATATATATATATATATATATATATATATATATGTATATGTATATATATATATATATATATATATATATATATATATATATATATATATATATATGACTTGACCCTCAACCCTACTGTACCTAATTACCTTGCTCTTATTCACATTTACTCTTAATTTTCTTCTTTCACACACTTTACCAAACTCAGTCACCAGCTTCTGCAGTTTCTCACATGAATCAGCCACCAGCGCTGTATCATCAGCGAACAACAACTGACTCACTTCCCAAGCTCTCTCATCCCCAACAGACTTCATACTTGCCCCTCTTTCCAAAACTCTTGCATTCACCTCCCTAACAACCCCATCCATAAACAAATTAAACAACCATGGAGACATCACACACCCCTGCCGCAAACCTACATTCACTGAGAACCAATCACTTTCCTCTCTTCCTACACGTACACATGCCTTACATCCTCGATAAAAACTTTTCACTGCTTCTAACAACTTGCCTCCCACACCATATATTCTTAATACCTTCCACAGAGCATCTCTATCAACTCTATCATATGCCTTCTCCAGATCCAATAAATGCTACATACAAATCCATTTGCTTTTCTAAGTATTTCTCACATACATTCTTCAAAGCAAACACCTGATCCACACATCCTCTACCACTTCTGAAACCACACTGCTCTTCCCCAATCTGATGCTCTGTACATGCCTTCACCCTCTCAATCAATACCCTCCCATATAATTTGCCAGGAATACTCAACAAACTTATACCTCTGTAATTTGAGCACTCACTCTTATCCCCTTTGCCTTTGTACAATGGCACTATGCACGCATTCCGCCAATCCTCAGGCACCTCACCATGAGTCATACATACATTAAATAACCTTACCAACCAGTCAACAATACAGTCACCCCCTTTTTTAATAAATTCCACAGCAATACCATCCAAACCTGCTGCCTTGCCGGCTTTCATCTTCCGCAAAGCTTTTACTACCTCTTCTCTGTTTACCAAATCATTTTCCCTAACCCTCTCACTTTGCACACCACCTCGACCAAAACACCCTATATCTGCCACTCTATCATCAAACACATTCAACAAACCCTCAAAATACTCACTCCATCTCCTTCTCACATCACCAATACTTGTTATCACCTCCCCATTTGCGCCCTTCATATATACATATATATACATATACATATATATACATATACATATATATACATATTTTTTATATTTTTTTATTATACTTTGTCGCTGTCTCCCGCGTTTGCGAGGTAGCGCAATGAAACAGACGAAAGAAATGGCCCAACCCCCCCCCATACACATGTATATACATACATCCACACACGCAAATATACATACCTACACAGCTTTCCATGGTTTACCCCAGACGCTTCACATGCCTTGATTCAATCCACTGACAGCACGTCAACCCCGGTATACCACATCGCTCCAATTCACTCTATTCCTTGCCCTCCTTTCACCCTCCTGCATGTTCAGGCCCCGATCACACAAAATCTTTTTCACTCCATCTTTCCACCTCCAATTTGGTCTCCCTCTTCTCCTCGTTCCCTCCACCTCCGACACATATATCCTCTTGGTCAATCTTTCCTCACTCATTCTCTCCATGTGCCCAAACCATTTCAAAACACCCTCTTCTGCTCTCTCAACCACGCTCTTTTTATTTCCACACATCTCTCTTACCCTTACGTTACTTACTCGATCAAACCACCTCACACCACACATTGTCCTCAAACATCTCATTTGCAGCACATCCATCCTCCTGCGCACAACTCTATCCATAGGCCACGCCTCGCAACCATACAACATTGTTGGAACCACTATTCCTTCAAACATACCCATTTTTGCTTTCCGAGATAATGTTCTCGACTTCCACACATTCTTCAAGGCCCCCAGAATTTTCGCCCCCTCCCCCACCCTATGATCCACTTCCGCTTCCATGGTTCCATCCGCTGCCAGATCCACTCCCAGATATCTAAAACACTTCACTTCCTCCAGTTTTTCTCCATTCAAACTCACCTCCCAATTGACTTGACCCTCAACCCTACTGTACCTAATAACCTTGCTCTTATTCACATTTACTCTTAACTTTCTTCTTCCACACACTTTACCAAACTCAGTCACCAGCTTCTGCAGTTTCTCACATGAATCAGCCACCAGCGCTGTATCATCAGCGAACAACAACTGACTCACTTCCCAAGCTCTCTCATCCCCAACAGACTTCATACTTGCCCCTCTTTCCAAAACTCTTGCATTTACCTCCCTAACAACCCCATCCATAAACAAATTAAACAACCATGGAGACATCACACACCCCTGCCGCAAACCTACATTCACTGAGAACCAATCACTTTCCTCTCTTCCTACACGTACACATGCCTTACATCCTCGATAAAAACTTTTCACTGCTTCTAACAACTTTCCTCCCACACCATATATTCTTAATACCTTCCACAGAGCATCTCTATCAACTCTATCATATGCCTTCTCCAGATCCATTAATGCTACATACAAATCCATTTGCTTTTCTAAGTATTTCTCACATACATTCTTCAAAGCAAACACCTGATCCACACATCCTCTACCACTTCTGAAACCACACTGCTCTTCCCCAATCTGATGCTCTGTACATGCCTTCACCCTCTCAATCAATACCCTCCCATATAATTTACCAGGAATACTCAACAAACTTATACCTCTGTAATTTGAGCACTCACTCTTATCCCCTTTGCCTTTGTACAATGGCACTATGCACGCATTCCGCCAATCCTCAGGCACCTCACCATGAGTCATACATACATTAAATAACCTTACCAACCAGTCAACAATACAGTCACCCCCTTTTTTAATAAATTCCACTGCAATACCATCCAAACCTGCTGCCTTGCCGGCTTTCATCTTCCGCAAAGCTTCCACTACCTCTTCTCTGTTTACCAAATCATTTTCCCTAACTCTCTCACTTTGCACACCACCTGGACCAAAACACCCTATATCTGCCACTCTATCATCAAACACATTCAACAAACCTTCAAAATACTCACTCCATCTCCTTCTCACATCACCACTACTTGTTATCACCTCCCTATTTGCGCCCTTCACTGAAGTTCCCATTTGCTCCCTTGTCTTACGCACTTTATTTACCTCCTTCCAGAACATCTTTTTATTCTCCCTAAAATTTAATGATACTCTCTCACCCCAACTCTCATTTGCCCTTTTTTTCACCTCTTGCACCTTTCTCTTGACCTCCTGTCTCTTTCTTTTATACATCTCCCACTCAATTGCATTTTTTCCCTGCAAAAATCGTCCAAATGCCTCTCTCTTCTCTTTCACTAATACTCTTACTTCTTCATCCCACCACTCACTACCCTTTCTAATCAACCCACCTCCCACTCTTCTCATGCCACAAGCATCTTTTGCGCAATCCATCACTGATTCCCTAAATACATCCCATTCCTCCCCCACTCCCCTTACTTCCATTGTTCTCACCTTTTTCCATTCTGTACTCAGTCTCTCCTGGTACCTCCTCACACAGGTCTCCTTCCCAAGCTCACTTACTCTCACCACCCTCTTCACCCCAACATTCACTCTTCTTTTCTGAAAACCCATACAAATCTTCACCTTAGCCTCCACAAGATAATGATCAGACATCCCTCCAGTTGCACCTCTCAGCACATTAACATCCAAAAGTCACTCTTTCGCACGCCTGTCAATTAACACGTAATCCAATAACGCTCTCTGGCCATCTCTCCTACTTACATAAGTATACTTATGTATATCTCGCCTTTTAAACCATATATATACATATACATATATATACATATACATATACATATATATACATATACATATATATACATATACATATATATACATATACATATATATACATATACATATACATACATATACATATACATATACATATATATACATATACATATATATACATATACATATATATACATATATATATACATATACATATACATACATATACATATATACATATATATACATATACATATATATACATATACATATATATACATATACATATATATATACATAAACATATATATACATATACATATATATACATATATATATATATATATATATATATATATATATATATATATATATATATATATATATATATATATTCATTATACTTTGTCGCTGTCTCCCACGGGGAAAAGAAACTTGCTAAGTTCACAAGTGCACTTTCATGTAATAATCACATCATCAGGGAAGTCACAACAAAAGAAATGTAACGGTCAGTTGATATGATTATACACGAAAGTGCACTTGGGAACTTGTGTTTTATTTCCCCCGTGGACTCACAGGAATATACTTGATCACGCATTCAATTGTGATCCTTTCCAATATCCTATATATCACCAGAGTCCGAGAAAAGTTACCCTTGGCTAGTCTCTATCATTGGGGATACATTATTTGTCCAAAAGTTCACTCCACAGGAATATGTATTCCCTTGCTGCTGAAAGTAGCGCATCCTTGGGCTGCAGGAGCCTTTAGAAATATCCTGGGTGTCTGCAGAACTGTCATAGCTTATGGTCTTTGGGTTATCATATATCTGATACGCCATTTCCCTCACTTCCTGGTTCGCGTAATGTAGCGCTTTGTTCCCTGAGGACAGACAGTGGACAGTTTCGCTAACTCCTTGCGCACGACAGTGCCATCCTTGAGCACGGTGGTACGACCCTTGACGACCCTTGGTCACGAATCTACTACCCATGTGTACGATGTTGTGACCGTTGCTCACGACGATACGACCCTTGAGTCAAAGGTCCATCAGACCCAAAGGACGTACCGCTATGCTCAAGGGTCGTATCGTCGTGTGCATGGGTCGTACCGTCTTGCACAAGGGTCGTACCGTCGTGCTAAAGAGGTTAAACGACCACATTCCACTACATTTTAACCGTTCCTATGAAACACTTGATAAAAGTAAACTGTTTATCAATCAGCAATGTATTTCATATAACATTTACTAAAGAATACGTCGAAGTATTTGACTTTTAGGGTATTATGAAATACGTTCATTGTCCATAAATACTTCTCATTTAGTTAACACATTCTTGAATCACTGTATCCTACCTTTCCAGTCCAGTCCAGTTTATTCAGTATCTTCTTTTGACAAAGATTTCCAGTTACAATTATCTTCTTTTTCACTTATCATCAAAACGCCACATATTACCGTGTACCCCATGTTGTGACGTGGTTCTTGCTTCATCAGTTACAATCATTTTCTTTTTCACTTATCATTAAAACGCCACATATTGCCGTGTATCCCATGTTGTGACGTGGTTCTTGCTTCATCAGTTCCCATTCATTTGTTGGATAGTAAACTGAACCATGGGGTTGATACTGGTGAACAGTATCTTTAAATCGATTTTTCTGATGGTAATCCAGAAATATAAGGTAACAGAAATAGTTAGATAAAAGCCACCGTCTCTCTAGAATCACGTACAAGAACGTACATAAGAATATTAGAAACATTATGTTCATTCGTGTTGGAATATAACACGTCTCGTGAGCTGGGACCTAAACCCATCTCAGTCCATGCTCGAATACCTTTACGTCTCGCCTCGTCTCCCATGTGTACGCCACCCAAATGATACAACGCCTTCTGCTACAGATATACTTTTCCAGCAAACATACCTACAGCAATACCATTTGCTTGACAGCATAGGCAAATGTGTTCATTCAAACTTGCACCAGAATCAATTACAGAAATCAGTATGTAATTAAAAGTTGATTGAAAATAAATTACTTTCTCAAGATATTAAAAGTATCGGTTCAGACTATAAAGATGCACCCAAGAATTACGAAGTGAAGAAAGGATTTTGAGATTCATTGGTAACTACGTTTGGGATATAAAAGATAAATAGTATTGATAATGAAAATAATAATATAGTCATAATAATGATGAATATGACAATGAAAATAATAATATAGTCATAATAATGATGATAAATATGACAATGGAGAGTCATCTGTCTGTCTGTGTCTTTTCTATGGATAAAGTTACATTGGGCCAAGGATATACGCTAATCCACAAAGCCATACACGTCAACTTAAATCCACCAACCAAAATATCTTTGAACACCGTCTTCAGGTGTTAAGGTAAATTCTAAGACCATATACAGTATCACCATGCACGTGGCCTATCTGAATCAAGACGCAATCATCAAAAACAGATTCAGAGGCATATAATATTACAAAGAATTAATTCATGTCCCTCCACAATGGTTTTCATCGATCGTGTTGTTCATGAGAGAATGATGTACGAATCATTCGTTTAGTTCCTCATGCAAATGAGAGTAAATGTAATTTGGCTCGACTCACTAAAATCATCCATGGATCTGGTAGGGAATGCGGTTTCTTTTGAAATAAAAAATCTGCATAAGTGACCCCTATAATTTGTTATTCAAAATCTCTTCTTTTTTTCTTCGTTATGATAAGTTCGAGTTTAGTCTACTGATATGAATGCATGATAAGGATGCTTCCCAGTCACCGTTTTTCCTTTGTCACAAGCGATAATCTCTCTTTTAAACTTCATCATCATCACTAAAGATGTTATGAAGAGATGATATGGTCT
>NC_092225.1:7106477-7115811 GCF_036320965.1 Panulirus ornatus
AAATTTAAGATATAGAGTGGTTGAATGTGCTAAGTTACGATTATTGGAAACAAAAAGTTTTTTGATCCGAAAAATATCCTGAACTCTTACCTCAAATTTTCTCATTTTTACTTCTACGGAAAATAGATTTCCTATTTAAACCTTAATTTTAAGTAGTATTTATCATGCTTGAATACAAATCTCGGGTTTGAGATATAGTTTCTTAGTCTTTTGGACGTGAATTACGCTGTTAAATGATGTATTTTTCAAATATTTTTTGATATTTGGCATTGCATTTGCATGTTGTCTATCGGTAACTCAGAGCATTAGGATTTATTTTCCTTTGATCTTTTAAGTTTAGATGTGGTTGGAATGTGCTATGTTACGAATTTTGTAACAAAAATTTTTTTGAGCCGAAAAATATTCCTGAACTATTTCCTTCAATTTTTCTCATTTTCCTCGGAAAATAGATTTCCTTAAAACTCACTATAGGAGTATTTTTCTGCTGAATTACAAATCTAGGGTTGTGATATAGTTTCTTCGTCTTTCTGACCTTGAATTACGTGTCAACTTGGATGATATTTTACAAATATTTTCTGATCATTTGCATTGCATTTCCATGGTGTCTATCGGTAACGAGGCATGAGGACTACTATTTACCATGATCGTTTTAAGTATTGAAGTGGTTGAATGTGTATGTTTCGATTTGAAACAAAAAGTTTTTTGAGCCGAAAAATATCCAGAACTATACCTTCAATTTTTCTCATTTTTCTCCGCGAACATAGATTTCCTTTATAAACCTTATTGTGAGGAGTATTTTTCTTGCTGAATGCAATCTGGGTTGTGATATAGATTCTTCGTCTTTCTGACCTGAATTTCGCTGTTACATGATGATATTTTTCAAATATTTTCTGATCTCTTAGCATTGCATTTGCATGGTGTCTTCGGTAACTGAGAGCATAAGGTTATATTTTCCATGATCATCTTAAGTATAGAAGTGGTTGAATGTTGCTAAGTTACGATTTTTGAAAACAAAAAGTTTTTTGAGCCGAAAAATATCCTGAACTATTACCTTCAGTTTCTCGCATTTTTCACCGGAAAATAGATTTCCTTTAAAACCTCCATTATAGGAATATTTTTCATGATGAATGGGAATTCTAGGGCTGTTCATTGTGTTCTTGTCTTTTCTGAACTTGTATTACGCTGTTAAATGATGATATTTTTCAAATTATTTTATATGATATTTGCATTGCACTTTACATGGTGTCTATCGGTTAACTGAGAGCATTTGGATATCATTTTCGATGTTCATTTATGTATAGAAGTGGTTGTATGTGCTAAGTTATATTTTGAATCCAAAAAGTTTTTTGAGCCGAAAAAATATTCCTGAACTATTACATTCAGTTTCTCGGACATTTTCACCGGAAAATAGATTTCCTTTAAAACCTCATTATAAGGAGTTATTTTTCATGCTGAATGCAAATTTAGGTTGATGATATCGTTTCTCGGTCTTTCTGACCTTGAATTAACGCTGTTAAATGATGATATTTTTCAAATATTTTTATTGATCATTTGCATTGCCATTGCATGATGTTCTATCGGTAACTGAGAGCATTAGGATATATTTCCAACATCATTTTAGTTTAGAAGAGGTTGAATGTGCTAAGTTACGATTCTTTTTGAAAACACAAGTTTTTTTGATCGAAAAATATCCTGAACTATTACCTTCAATTTTTCTCATTTTTCTCCGGAATAGATTTCCTTTTAAACCTTAAGTATAAGTTGTTATTTATCATGCTTGATACAAATTCGGGTTGTGATATAGTTTCTTCGTCTTCTGACCTTGAATTACGCTGTTAAATGATGTTATTTTTCAAATAATTTCTGATCATTGCATTGCATTTGCATGATGTCTATCGGTAACTGAGAGCCATTAGGATATATTTTCATGATCATTTTAAGTTTAGGAGTGGTTGAAGTGCTAAGTTACGATTTTGCAACATAAATTTTTTTGATGCGAAAAATATCCTGATATATTTCCTTCAATTTTTTTTCATTTTTCTCCGGAACATAGATTTCCTTTAAAACCTCTATATATGGAGTATTTTTTCATGGAATGCTAATTCTAGGGTTTGTTGATATAGTTTATTCGTCTTTCTGACCTTGAATTACGGCTGTTAAATGATGATAAGTTTTCAAATATTTTCTGGATCATTTGCCAATTGCATTTCCAGGTGATGTCTTTCGGTAAACTTGTGGGCATTTGGATATTATTTTCCATGATCGTTTTAAGTATAGAAGTGGTTGAATGTGCTAAAGTTGCGATTTTGGAACAAAAAGTTTTTTGAGCCGAAAATTATCCTGAACTATTACCTTCAATTTTCGCCTTTTTTTCCGGAAAATAGATTTTCCTTATAATACCTCATTATATAAGGAGTATTTTTCATGCTGAATGCAAATCTAGGCTGTATTAGTTTCATTCGTCTTTCTGGACCTTGAATTACGCTGTTATAATGATATTTTTCAAATATTTTCTGATCAATTTGCATTGCATTTACATTTGGTGTCTATCGGTAACTGAGGCATTAGGATATATTTTCCATAGATCATTTTAAGTATAGAAGTGGTTTTTGCATGTGCTAAGTTACGTTTTTGAAACAAAAAGTTTTTTGAGCTGTAAAAATATCTTTGAACTATTACCTTCAGTTTCTCGCATTTTTTCACCGGGGAAAAATAGATTCTTTAAAACCTCGTTATAAGGAGTATTTTTCTTGCTGATGCAAATTTAGGGTTGTGATATTCGTTTCTTCGTCTTTCTGACCTTGAATTACGGCTGTAAATGATGATATTTTTCAATATTTTATGATCATTTGCATTGATTGCATGATGTCTATCGGTAACTGAGGAGCATTAGGTATATTTATCCAGATGAATCATTTTCAGTTTAGAAGTGGTTGAATGTGCCTAAATTTACGATTTTGGAAACGAAAGTTTTTAGAGCGAAAAATATCCTGAACTATTACCTTCAATTTTTCTCATTTTTCTCCGGAATAGATTTCCTTTAATTTAAACCTTATTATCAGGAGTATTTTTCATGCTGAATGGCAATCTAGGATTGTGATATCGTTTCTTCATCTTTCTTGACCTTGAATTACGCTGTTAAATGATGATTTTTTCAAAATCATTATTATGATTCATTTGCATTGCATTTGCATGATGTATATCGGTTACTCAGAGCATTAGGATTATTTTCCATGATCATTTTAAGTTTAGAAGTGGTTGAATGTGCTAAGTTAACGATTTTGTAACAAAAAAAATTTTTTTTTGAGCCGAAAAAATTCTCCTGAACGATTACCTTCAATTTTTCTCATTTTTCTCCGGAAAATAGATTTCCTTTAAAACCTCAATATAGGAGTATTTTTCAGCGGAATCAATCTAGGGTTGTGATATCGTTTCTTCGTCTTTCTGACCTTGAATACGCTGTTAAATGATGATATTTTCCAAATATTTTCTGAATCATTTGCATTGCTTTTTCCTTGGTTGTTATCGGGTAACTGAGAGCATTAGGATATATTTTCATGATCATCTTAAGTTTAGAAGTGGCTTGAATGTGCTAAGTTACGATTTTGAAACAAAAAGTTGTTTTCAGCGAAATTATCCTGAACTATTACCTTCTGTTTCTCGCATTTTTCTCCGGAAAATAGGATTTCCTTTTTAAAACTCATTATAGGAGTATTTTTCATGCTGGTATGCAAAGGTAGGGTTGTATATCGTTTCTTCGGTCTTTCTGACCTTGAATTACGTGTTAAATGATGATTTTTTTCAAAGATTTTATGATCATTTGCATTGCATTTGGCATGGGTCTTTCGGTAGCTGAGAACATGTTGGAAATATTTTCCATGATCATTTTAAGTATAGAAGTGTTTGAATTGTGTAAGTTACGATTTTGGACAAATAGATTTTTGATCCGATAAATATCCGAACTATTACCTTCAATTTTTCTCATTGTTCTCCGGAAAATAGATTTCCTTTTAAACCTTATTTATAAGTTAGTATTTATAATGCTGAATACAAATCTTGGGTTGGATATAGTTTCTTGTCTTTCTGACCTTGAATTACGCTGTTAATTGATGATATTTTTTCAAGATAAATTCTGATCATTTGCATTGCATTTGCATGATGTCTATCGGTAACTGAGAGCATAGGATGATTTTTCCTATGATATTTTAAGGTTAGGAGTGGTTGAATGTGCTAAGTTACGAATTTTGCAACAAAAATTTTTTTCTTTGAGCCGAAAAATATCCTGATACTATTTCCTTCAATT
This sequence comes from Panulirus ornatus, assembly GCF_036320965.1. Taxonomy (NCBI): domain Eukaryota; kingdom Metazoa; phylum Arthropoda; class Malacostraca; order Decapoda; family Palinuridae; genus Panulirus; species Panulirus ornatus. The sequence continues at coordinate 7,110,781 of NC_092225.1, forward strand.
TTTTTAATTTTTCTCCGGAAAATAGATTTCCTTTAAAACCTCAATATAAGGAGTATTTTTCTCTGAATGCAAATCTAGGGTTGTGATATTAGTTTCTTCGTCTTTCTGACCTTGAATTACGCTGTTAAATGATGATATTTTTCAATATTTTCTGATCATTTGCATTGCATTTCCATGGTGTCTATCGGTAAACTGAGGCATTAGGATATATTTTCCATGATCGTTTTAAGTATAGAAGTGGTTGAATGTGCTAAGTTACGATTTTGAAACAAAAAGATTTTTGATCCGAAAAATATCCTTATTATTACCTTCAATTTTTTCATTTTTCTCCGGAAAATAGATTTCCTTTAAACTTTTTTTAAGTAGTATTATTCATGAACTGAATACAAATCTCGGGTTGAGATATAGTTTCTTCGTCTTTTCTGACTTGAATTACGCTTGTTAAATGATGTATTTTTCAAATAATTTCTGGATCATTGCATTGCATTTGCATGATGTCTATCGGTAACTGAAGAGCATTATTAGGATATATTTTTCCATGTCATTTTAAGTTTAGGAGTGGATTGAATGTGCTAAGTTACGATTTTGCAACAAAAATTTTTTTGAGCCGAAATAATTTCCTGAAAATATTTCCTTCACTTTTTTTTCCTTTTTTCTCCGGGGAAAATTAGATTTCCTTTAAATCCTCCATATTAAGGAGTTATTTTTCATGCTGAATGCAAATCTAGTTGTGGATATTAGTTTCTTCGTCTTCTGACCTTGAATTACGCTGTTAAATGATGATATTTTTCAAATTTTTTCTGATTCATTTGCATTGCATTTCCATGGTGTCTGATCGGTAACTGAGGCATTAGGATTTTATTTTCCATGATCGTTTTTTAAGTATAGAAGTGGTTGTTGAATGTGCTAAAGTTGCGATTTTGAAAACTAAACGTTTTTTGAGCTGAAAAATATCCTGAACGATTACCTTCAATTTTTGCATTTTTCTCCGGGAAAATCGATTTCCTTTAAACATCATTATTAAGGAGTATTTTTCATGCTGGAATGCAAATCTAGGGCTGTTTAGTTTCTTCGTCTTTTCTGACACTTGAATTGACGAAGGATAAATAATGATATTTTTCAAATTATTTTTCTGATCTTTGCAATTGCATTTACTGGTGTCTATCGGTAACTGAGAGCATTTGGATATATTTTCCATGATCATTTTAAGTATAGAAGTGGTGGCAATGTGCTAAGTTACGTTTTTGTAACAAAAATTTTTTTGAGCCGAAAAATATCCTGAACGATTACCTTCAATTTTCCCCTCATTTTTCTCCGGAAAAAAGATTTCCTTTAACACCTCAATATACGGAGTATTTTTCATCTGAATACAAATCTAGGGTTGTGATATCGTTTCTCATCGTCTTTCTGACCTTGAATTACGCTGTTAATGATGATATTTTTCAAATATTTTCTGATCATTGCATTGCAATTGCCAGGGTGTCTATCGGAAACTGAGAGCATTAGGATATATTTTTACATGATCATCTAAGGATAGAAGTGGTTGAATTGTGCTAAGTTACGATTTTGAAACAAAAAGGTTTTTTTCCGCCGAAAAATATCCTGAACTATTACCTTCAGTTTCTCGATTTTTCTTCTCCGGAAAATAGATTTTCCTTTAAAACCTCATTATAGGGAGTATTTTTCCCCGAGAGAGCAATGCTGATATGCAAATTTAGGGTTGTGAATTCGTTTCTTCGTCTTTCCTGACCTTGAATTACGCCTGTAAATGATGATATTTTTCAAATATATTGATCAATTGCATTGCATTGCATGGGGTCTATCGGTAACTGAGAACATTAGGATATATATTCCCATATCATTTTAAGTATAGAAGTGGTTGAATGTGCTAAGTTACGATTTTTGAACAAAAAGATTTTTGATCCGAAAAATATCCTGAACTATTACCTTCAATTTTTCTCATTTTTCTCCGAAAATAGATTTCCTTTAAAACCTTATTTATAAAGTAGTATTTTATCATCTGAATACAAATCCTCGGGTTGAATATAGTTTCTTCGTCTTTCTGACCTTGAATTACCGCTGTTAAATGATGATATTTTTCAAATAATTTCTGATCATTTGCATTGCATTTGCATGGTGTCTATCGGTAACTCAGAGCATTAGGATATTATTTTTCCCATGATCATTTTAAGTTTAGAAGTGGTGAATGTGCTAAGTTAGGATTTTGTAACAAAAATTTTTTGGATCCGAAAAATATCCTGAACTATTACCTTCAATTTTTCTCATTTTTCTCCGGAAAATAGATTTCCTTTAAAACCCTCCAATTATAAGAGTAGTTTTCATGCTGAATACAATCTAGGGTTGTGATATAATGTTTCTGTCTGGGTCTTCTGACCTTGAATTACGCTGTCCAATGATGATATTTTACAAATATTTTCTGATCAATTTGCATTGGCATTTCCAGGTGTCAATCGAACGAGGGCTTTAGGATATATTTACCATGATCGTTTTAATATAGAAGTGTGTCATGTGCTAAGTTACATTTTGAAACAAAAAAAAGTTTTTTGAACCGAAAAATATCCTGAACTATTACCTTCAATTTTTTCTCATTTTCTCCGGAAAATAGATGTCCTTTAAACCTTATTGTAAGAGTATTTTTCATGCTGAATGCAAATCTAGGGTTGTGATTAGATTCTTCGTCTTTCTGACCTGAATTACGCATAAATGATGATATTTTTCAAATATTTTCTGATCATTAGCATTGGCATTTGCATGGTGTCTATCGGTAACTGAAGCATTAGGTATAGTTTCCATGATCAGCTAAGTATAGAAGTGGTTGAATGTGCTAAGTTTAACGATTTTGAAACAAAAATTTTTTGATCCGAAAAAATATCCGAACTATTACCTTCACATTTTTCCCATTTTTCTCCGGAAAATAGATTTTCCTTAAAACCTCATTATAAGGAGTATTTTTCATGCTGAATACTAATCAATCTAGGGTTGTGAAATGTTGCTTCGTCTTTCTGACCTTAATTACGCTGTCAATGAGATATTTTTACAATATTTCCTGATCATTTTGCCTTTGCCATTTCCATGGTGTCTTATCGGTAACTGAGGGCTTAGTATATATTTCCCCATGATCATCTTAAGTATAGAAGTGGTTGAATTGCTGAAGTACGATTTTGAAACAAAAAGTTTTTTGAGCCGAAAATTCCGGAACTATTACCTTCAGTGTTCTCGCATTTTTCTCCGAAAATAGATTCCTTTAAAACCTCATTATAAGGAATATTTTTCATGCTGAATGCAAATCTAGGGCTGTCATATACGTTTCTTCGTGCTTTCTGACCATGAAGTACGCTGTAAATGATGATATTTTGTCAAATATTTTCTGATCATTTGCATTGCATTTACATGGTGTCCTATCTGTAACTGAGAGCATTAGATAGATTTTCCATGACAATTTAAGTATAAGAAGTGGTGAATGTGCTAAGTTACTATATAGAAAACAAAAAGTTTTTTGAGCCGAAAAATATCCTAACTATACCTTCAGTTTCTCGCATTTTCACACGGAAAATAGATTTCTTTAAAACCCTCATTAATAAGGCGTATTTTTCCAAAGCTGAATGCAAATTTAGGGTGTGATATCGTTTTCTTCGTCTTTCTGACCTTGAATTACGCTGTTAAATGATGAAATTTTTCAAATATTTTATGATCATTTTCAGTGCATTTGCATGATTCTATCGTAACTGAGAGCTATTAGGATATATTTTCCTGATACATTTTAAGTATAAGAAGTGGTTGAATGAGCTAAGTTAAACGATGTTGGAAACAAAATTTTGATCCGAAAAAATAATCCTGAACAATACCTTCAATTTGTTTCATTTTTCCTCCGAAAAATAATTTCCTTAAACCTTAATTATAAGTAGTTATTTAGCATGCTGAATACAAATCTCCGGTTTGAGATATATTTTCTTCGTCCTTTCAGACCTTGAATTACGCTGTTATGATGATATTTTTCAAATAATTTCTGATCATTTGCAATGCATTGCATGAATGGTCTAGCGGTAACTGAGACTTAGGAATATATTTTCCATGAGCATTTTAAGTTTAGAGTGTTGAATGTGCTAAGTTACGATTTTGCAACAAAAATTTTTTTGAGCAGAAAATATCCTGAACTATATCCTTCAATTTTTTTCTTTTTCTCCGGAAAATAGATTTTCCCTTTAAAACCCTCAATATAAGGAGTATTTTTCTTGCTGAATGCAAATCTAGGTTGTGATATAGGTTTTTCTTCGTCGTTTCTGACCTTGAATTACGCTGTTAAATGATGAATAATTTATTTCAAATAATTTCTGATCATTTTGCATTTCATTTCCAGGGTGTCTATCGTAACTGAGGCATTAGGATATATTTTCCAATGATCGATTTAAGTATAGAATGGTTGAATAGTGCTAATTGCGATTTTGAAACAAAAAGTTTTTTGAGCCGAAAACTATCCTGAACTATTACCTTCAATTTCGCATTTCTCCGGATAATAGATTGCCGTTAAAACTCTCATTAAAGGAGTATTTTTCATGCTGAATGCAAATCAGGGCGTCATATAGGTTCTTCGTCTTTCTGACTTGAATTACGCTTTAAATAATGATATATTTCAAATTTTTTTCTGATCATTTGCATTGCATTTTACAGGGGTCTATTCGGTAACTGAGAGCATTAGGATAATATGTTCATGATCATTTTTTTAAGTATAGAAGTGGTTGAAGGTTGGCTAAGTTACATTTTGAAACAAAAAGTTTTTTGAGCTGAAAACTATCCTAACTATTACATTCATTTCCATTCCACGCATTTTTTCACCGGAAAATAGATTCCTTTTAAAAAACCTCATTATGAGAGTATTTTTCCCATGCGAATGCAAATTTAGGGTTGTGAATAATCGTTTCTTTTCTTCGTCTTTACTGACCTTGAATACGCTGTTAAATGATGATATTTTTCAAATATTTTATGATCATTTGCATTGCATTTGCATGATGT
>NC_092225.1:7115911-7125401 GCF_036320965.1 Panulirus ornatus
CATTCAGCTGCTCCAAAACACTTGCCTCTCTTGTTCTTTCTTCTCATGCCCAGGTGCATATGCACCAATAATCACCCACCTCTCTCCATCAATTTTCAGTTTTACCCATATTAACGAGAATTTACTTCTTACACTCATCACATACTCCCACAACTCCTGTTTCAGGAGTATTGCTACTCCTTCCCTTGCTCTTGTCCTCTCACAAACCCCTGTTTTTACTCCCTAGACATTCCCAAACCCCCTTTTTCCCCTTACCCTTGAGCTTCGTTTCACTCAGAGCCAAAACAACCGGTTCCTTTCCTCAAACATACAAACCTATCCTTCCTTTTTTCACATTTTGGGGTTACATCCACACACATTTAGACCCCCCATCCTAGCCTTCGAGGAGGGGAGCAGTCCCCGCGTGACTCCTTCTTCTGTTTCCCATTTTAAAAAATTTAAATTAAAAGGGAGGGAGGATTTCTGGCCCCCCCTCCCGTCCCTCAGTCGCTTTCTACACGACACCCCGGGGAATACGGGGAAGTATTTTTTTCACCCCTATCCCCAGGGATAATATACATATATATATACATAAAACACATACACACACATACACATACTACCACAATACACACAACACACACACAACATGATGCAAATGATGTTAAAGTGGATAATATTTTGTGTGACTGGGATTTTGTTTGGTTTTTGTATCTTTTCCCTTGCCGGCAGTGTTTTTTCTCTTCGGAAAGACGGATGCTTATAGGGCAATTTGGGGGTACGGAAAAAATTGTTGTCAACAGTGTGTCGGATGGTTCTCCATGCCCAAAAATCATCGTCCCAGTCTTTTAGGAAGGGGATGTGTACAATGTAGATGAATCCATTGGTTGCGCTGTTACATCTACCAGAAGAGTTTTCTGTGATGAGTTATAGCACAATGGGTGGTAGGTGGGGGGGTGGTCCAGGTTTGATGAGGTTGCTTGCCTGAATATAAATTTGAAAGTATGACGAGAGAAGAAGATAGCAACATTATCCATAGCCCTAGCATGAAAAAGAGTTGACGGCGCAGCGGGGGCATAATTCGTACAACTAAAAAATTTTATATATTTTAAATATAATATATAATATATATATATAATAATATATAAATAATATATATATAAATATATATATATATATATATATATAATCCCTGGGGATAGGGGAGAAAGAATACTTCCCACGTATTCCCTGCGGTCGTAGAAGGCGACTAAAAGGTTGGGGGAGGGGGGGCTGGAAATCCTACCCCTCGTTTTTTTTTTTTTTTTTTTTTTTTTTAATTTCCAAAAGAAGGAACGAGAAGGGACCCCAGGTGGGGATTTTCCCTCAAAAGGCCCAGTCCTCTGTTTTTAAACCCGCTACCTCGCAAATGGGGGAATGGCGAATCGTATGAAAAAAAAAATTATATATATATATATAATATATATATAATATAATATATATATATATATATTATATATATATATATATATATATACACATTGGAAACGATTTTTGCGGGGAAAAAATGAAAATGAGTGGGAGATGTATAAAAAAAGAGACGGGAAATCAAGAAAAAAGGGTGTAAGAGGTGAAAAAGAGGGCAAATGAGAGTTGGGGTGAAGAGACCATTAAATTTTAAGGAAATAAAAGATAATTCTGGAAGGAGGTAAATAAAGTGGTAAAAAAAAGGAGAAAATGGGAACTTCAATGAAGAGGGCTAAGGGGGAGGTATAACAAGTATTGGTAAATGGAAAGGAAATGGAGTGAGGGGTTTTGAAGGTTTTTTGAAAGTGTTGATGATAGAGTGGCAGATATAGCGTGTTTTGGTCGAGTTGGTGTGCAAAGTGAGAGGGTTAGGGAAAATGAATTTTGGAAACAGAAGAGGGAGCAAAACTTTGCAGAAGAAAAGAAACCGGCAAGGGAAAACAGGTTTGGATGGTAAATTTTCAGTGGAAATTAATTAAAAAAGGGGAGAATGTACCGTGACTGGGTTTGGGAGGTTATTTAATATAGATGATTCAATGTGAGGTGCCTGAGGATTGGCGGAATGCGCAAGTGCCTTGTACAAAGGATAAGAGGGGAGTGCTCAAAACAGAGGTGGAAGTTTGTTGAGTATTCCTGGTAAATTTTTAAAAGGGAGAGTTTGATTGAGAGGGTGAAGGCATGTACATACAACAATTGGGGAAGAGCAATGGATTTCAAAGTTGGTAGAGGGTGTGTAATCAGGTGTTTGCTTAGAAGAATGTAGTGAGAAATACTTAGGGAAAAACAAATGGATTTTTATGTTTGCATTTATGGGTCCCGGGGAAGGCATATGATAAGTTCATAGAGATGCTTTTTGGAATGTATTAAGAATTAAAAGGTGTGGGAGGCAAGGTTTTTTAGAGGCAGTGAAAAGTTTTTTTCGAGGATTTTAAGGCAGTGTAAAGTGTAGGGAAAAGAGGAAAGTGGGTTGGGTTTTCAGTGAATTAGGTTTGCGGCAGGATGTGTGATTTTCTCCATGGATGTATAATTTGGTTATGGATGGGGGTTTTTAGGGAAAGGGGAATGCAAAAAAATTTTGGAAAAGAGGGCAAGTATGAAATCTGTTGGGGATGAGAGAGCTTGGAAGTGAGTCAGTTGTTGGGTTTGCTGATGAAAACAAACGCTGGTGGCTGATTCATGGAGAAACTGCAGAAGCTGGTGACTGAGTTTGGTAAAGTGTGTGAAAGAAAAAGTTTAAAAAATGAATGTGAATAAGAGCAGTATTAGGTACATCGCTGAGGGTCAAGTCATTGGAGGTAAGTTTGGGAAAGGAGAAAAACGGGGGGAAGTAAAGCGTTATAGATATCTGGGAGGGGGACATCAAACGGAAGGAAACCATGAAGCGGAAGTGAATCATAAGGGGGGGAAGAGGGGGGAAAATCCTGGGAGCCTTTTAAGAATGTTTGGGAAGTCGAGAACATTATTCGAAAGCAAAATGGGGATGTTTGAAGGAAATAGTGGTTTCCAAAAAATGTTGTATGGTTGTGCGAGGCGGGGCTATGGATAGAGTTGTTTTCGCAGTGGTGGATGTGCTGGAAATGAGATGTTTGAAAACAATAGTTTGTGAGGTGGTTTATCGGTAATGTAATGTAATGGTAAGAGAAAATGTGTGGGAAAAAAAAAAGGAGCGTGTTTTTTTAAAGCAGAAGAGGGTGTTTTGATATGTTTGGGCAAATGGAAAGAATGAATAGGAAGAAATTTACCAAGAAGATTATGGTCCCGGGGGGTGGAGGGAAAAAGAAGTGGGAAGACGAAATGGAGGTGGAAAATGGGGTGAAAAAGATTTTTAGTGATCGGAGCCTGAACAAGCAGGAGGGTGAAAAGCGGGCAAGGAATAGAGTGAATTGGATCGATTGGGGATTCCGGGTCGACGTGCTGTCAATGGAATGAATCAGGGCATGTGCCGCGTCTGGGGGGAAACCATGGAAAGTTTTTGTGGGGGCCTGGATGTGAAAGGGAGCTGTGGTTTCGGTCATTGGATATTGCATAACAGCTAAAGACTGAGTTTGAACGAATGGGCCTCTGTTGTCTTTTCCTAGCGCTACCTCGCCCCCCTTGAAGGGGGGGAAAGGGGGGTGTTTTTCATCGTGGCGGGTGGCGATGGGAAAAAATTTAAAGGAAAGACAGTGGGGAATTGGGGTTCATGAGAATATAGTAGGGTGTCTTTTGGGTGTATATATTGTGTACATTGAGATGTATGGGTAGGTATTTTGCGGGGTTTGACGTTTTATGTATATACACTGTGGGGGGGTGGGTTGGGCCATTTCTTTCGTCTGTTTCCTTGCCTCCCTGCAAACGCATGAGACAGCGACAAAGAAAAATTTAAAAAAAATGTGAAAACCATAAATTATATATATATAAATATATTTTATATATATATATATAATATAAAATATTTTTAAAAAATAAAAATAAATGTATAATTATATAAAATATATATATATATATATAAAATATATATATAATATATAAATAAATATATATATATATTTTTACGAACTCAACACTTTTTCAGGCAAGGTCGCCAGTAACAATACGTTACAAATACTCTGTTCTGTGTCTTGCAAGGACGTTAATAGATTTGTCAAGTTGCACCAACTCAGGAAAAACACAAAAAAGTTGTGGGATGAATTAAAGACCAGCAAAACACTAAATCTACTTATAATAAAGAATTCAAGTGTACAAAGATAGGCACATAAATCAAGCATGAAACTTTTATTTAAAAACACTGAACTTTAGAGTAAACTTTGAACATAAGATAACATTTGTACATGACTTAACTTTCCCAGATAAGATTTCAAGCCAGGAGTTCTCTTCCTTTTAAGGCAGTTCTTCGAAACATTACACTGATAATTATAACGGCTTACATCACAACACCGAGTAACGGGCTTATAGCACAGCAGGGCTTACAGGCTTACAACACAGCAGGACTTACAGCAGGGGTGGACCACTTACCTCGCGGGGCTAGAAAAGAGATTTCAGGGTGTCAGGGGTATATATTACAGTAAAGACAAGCGCCCCTGCTAGCTATACAACCTTACATTTTGATTGGCTATGAGCCTTAAAGTATTCTGATTGGTTTGAGGAACAGTCACCCAAAACGCGTAGACACCCTCCCTCTGTAAGCCTGCGGCGACATGTCCAGTACGGTGGCGAAATATTCCGCAGCTGATTACAACTTACTCTACCCCCCCCCCCCCCCCCCCCCCCCCCTCGGAGAAGGGTCGGGGTGCTCAAGGAACAAAAGACCATCTTTTTTCAAAATAAAAATAAAATTAAAGTATTCGCCCAATGCTTGGTGGGGAACTGACGCTCGGATGACGTCTCAGAGGGAGGCCTTAACCCCCGTCCTGATAAGAAATATCAATACCATATGGGACACACACACGTTATATAAAGGAACAGTGAGCACAAGCACACGGTTCCGTAACACCCCCCTCCTTAAAGGAGAAAATTTTTCCCGGAAGAGGAATTTTCTTAAGAGCGGTTAAACAATCAGCTAACACAATCTGTTAACCCATAAGATGTGCTGAAATAATGTAACGTAAAAATTTACATAACAAGGCCCATCTATTTTAAAATTGACTCCGTTTTCCCCTAACTTGTTTAACAAATTTTTGAAAGGTTTGGTAGTCAGTACACTCGATTGGCTGAAGAACACAAATATACGTTTATAATACAAATAGAAAACAAAGGTTACTTCTATGATTGCTTGAATAACCCATAAACAAAGTGCTACAATACAAATAGCAAAACAAAAGTTCCTCTCTTGGGGGGGCTCATATTTTAGGCCAACCCTTCCCTTTTTTGCCTCCTGCATGGGGACCATCACCAGCTTTAAAACACTGGACGGGGGCCCTTCACAGTTAATCGGTTGGAGCCTGCAAAATAAAACATCAAAAAAAAGTAGTGTTCCCAACGATGAAGGGCTCTCTTACACTGCAATCAAACATATCTAACATTTATCAACAGATTTATGAGGGGGGTTGTAACTGCGAAGAAAATTTTCTAATTTCACCTGAATACCCAACGTACCCACAAACGTCTCGGTTCTCTCCGAGATCGGGGGGCCCTCATTACAGGCAAATATTTGGACCTTTACGGTCGGTGGAAGGCGGGGACTGAAAAAACCCTCCTGGCAAAACTCTGGGAACTCGACAGGAGGGAAAACCCTTTTTTACACGTCACTTCCCAGGCAGTTGCAAAAGCGTCTCCGTCTCCCCGGGTCTCCGGGGCCCTTTCCCACAGCTACGTCTCAACTTCGTCACACAAGGCTTACCGCGGACGTTGGATGATGCAGCCCTGATACCGTGGGTTTTCATAGGGCCCCTGAAAACGGGCACCCCAAGGGGGTTGACCTGGCTGCTGTAGAAGCCACACCTCGTCGCCTGTCTCACACTTCAAAATCGAGACCGTCTGTCACCCACCATCGTCCTTCATCCACGACTCTCTTAAATTTGGGCTCGAGAAAAATCCCAATTCCTCGTCACAACGGAGGCTACACCAGGAGATAGGGTATCACACAGCTCCCTCTCGCGGTCTCACCTCAAGAAGAGTGTAACAGGGGTCAGAGGAGGTTATTAGAAATGGGCTCACAATTTTCAATTAACCCCGGTCAACCAAACCCCTTAAAATTGGGGGAGTAGAACTCGCCTGCCCTCTACGCTTCTGATCGAGACATTCTGAGGTAGGCTTCCCAACACTGAGGTCAACCGGCCTTTTAAAGGGGGGAGTAGGAACTCGCCTGTCTTTTACCTTCTGAATCGAACAGTCGAGTAGGCTTCCCTTCGCCTTCCCCATTACATCACTGAACACCACTTTCCTCGGGTTTCTCAACCCTCATGGAGAGTCTTCACTCCCTGCTTTTTAAACGGTTTATTGTCCTCTAGGCACATGCCTGCCGTGCCAGTGTCATGGACCTGGCCACCTCGAGGGTTGAAAGACAATATCTTGGCCCCCCTCTCGTCAAGCTGCACCGCCTCCGGGACTTTACCGGGCCCGTAGGCAAAAACCGGCATTGGGGTTTTCATCTCCACCCGCTAATCCTGCCAACACAAAATCCCACTTCTAAGACAGGAACTCATCAAAAAACCCACAAGATCATGGCCCGTGAAGAAATCTTTTTCTGCCCTCACATTGACTAGTGGAGCCCCCTTGGAACCAAAACAGTCTGTCTAGCAAAAACCGGGTCTCCAGACTCTTCTCGGGGCACCAAGTCATCCACCATTAGGACTGTAGCGCCCCAAAGACCCCGTAATACGGTCACTTTTCGTCGTACACCCACATCACTAACATAGCCCTTAGACAGGAATGCATTGTAGTTCCCACATAACAGATCCTATAATAAGGACAGTTTTAAACCCAGCAGTCTCGCAACCCCTCACTCTCCTAAGAGCAGAAACAGCCTCACCTACTTAACTAAATTGGCCCAAAAATTAAGAAAGACCCAAGGGCCCCCAATTTAAAAATTAAAAAAAAGGAAAGATTTCTCTGGACTCCTTCCTCGAGCCCACAATCCCTCACCTGGGTGCCCAGCCTCCCCAACAATAAAAACAACTCTTAACTCTTTTTGGAGTATTTCCCCTTATTTTCATGATTACCGGCAAGGTAGCAGATTCAGGGGGGATTACATAATCAGTGGTCCTCCCTCTGCTGTCGTACCCTTTAAATGCCTGCCCGCGTCAAGTTTACTGAATTTTGGGTACGAGATGTAAGTTACCCAACTGGGACACACGGTCCGATGTGAGCGTTTAAGTCTAAGTTTAATTTATCGAACGGAATTGGTCACCACTGATCAACCGACATGATTAAAAGAATCGAGGAAAGAGATTCCGTTAAGGCAAGAAATATCCTGGCAAGGTCGCCAATTTATAAAGTTAAAGAACTCACACTTTTTCAGGCAAGGTCGCCAAAAACATACGTTTCAAATCCCAAATGTTCCTTGTCTTGCAAGGACGTAAAAGATTTGTCAAGTTGCACAACTCAGGAAAAAACACAATAATATTTGTGGGATTGAATTAAAACCACATTACACTAAATCTACTTTTAATGAAAGAATTTAAGTGGGACAAAGATAGGGCACATAAATCAAGCATGAAACATTACGTTAACACTGAACATTAGAGTTAACATTGAACATAAGATAACATTTGTACATGACTTAACATTCCAGATAAGATTTCAAGCCCGGAGTTCTCTTTTCCCGTAAGGCAGTTCTTTGATAACATTACACGAAAATTTTAAAAAGGGCTTACATCACAACACTCGAGTAACGGGCTTATAGCAAAAGCAGGGCTTTCAGGCTTTTCAACACAGCAACTTACAGCAGGGTGGACCACTTACCTCGCTGGGCTAGAAAGAGAACTCAGGGTGTCATGGGTATATATTAAAAGTAAAGACAAAACGTTTCCCTGCTAGCTAACAACCTTACATTTTGATTGGCTATGAGGGCCTTTAAAATATTCTGATTGGGGGAGGAACAGTCCCCACAAAACTGCGTAGATCACCTCCCTCTGGTAAGCCGCGGCGACATGTCCATTTCGGGGGGCGAAAAATTCCGCAGCTGATGACAACTTACTCCCCCCCCCCCCCCCCCCCCCCCCCCCCCTCCCCGGGGAAAAAGGGTCGGGGTGCTCAAGGACAAAAAGACCATCTGGTTTCAAAATAAAATTAAAATTAAAGTATTACGGCCTAATGCTTGGTTTAAACTGACGCCGGGTGACTCTCAGAGGGAGGCCTTAATCCTGTCCGATAAAAATATCAATACCAAATGGCAACACACCAAAAACGTTTTATACGGAACATGTGAGCACAAGCACACGTGTTCCGTAACAATTTTATATATATATTTTAAATTTTTTTTTTTTTTATACTTGTCCCCGTCTCCCGGTTTGCGAGGTAGCGCAAGGAAACAGACGAAAGAAATGCCTCCAACCCCCCCCCCATACACATGTAAATACATAAAGTCCACACACGCAAATAAACATACCCACACAGCTTTCCATGGTTTACCCCAACGCTTCACATGCCTTGATTCAATCCACTGACAGCAAAAGTCAACCCCGGAATACCCTCGCCCAATTCCTCTATTCCTTGCCCTCCTTTCACCCTCCTGCATGTTCCCGGCCCCCATCACACCCAAAAACTTTTCACTCCATCTTCCACCTCCAATTTGGTCTCTCCCTCTTTCCACTTGCTCCCCCCACCTCCGACACATATATCCTCTTCGTCAATCTTTCCTCACTCATCCTCACTTCCATGTGCCCAACCACTTCAAACACCCCTCGTATCTGCTACTCATCAACCACGGACTCTATATAATTCCACAATCTCTCTCACCCTTACGTTATACTCACTCGAATCAACCACCTCACACCACCCATTGTCCTCAAACACCTCATTTCCAGCACATCCAACCTCCTGCGCACAACTCTATCCATAGAGCCCACGCCTCGCACCCATACAACATTGTTGGAACCAACTATTCCTTCAAACATACCCTTTTTGCTTTCCGAGATAAAGTTTCGACTTCCACACATTCTTCGAGGCCCCCAGAATTTTCGCCCCCTCCCCCACCCTCAAGGAATCCACTCCGCTTCCAGTGGTTCCATCCGCTGCCAGATCCACTCCCAGATATCTAAAAAAACACTCACTTCCTCCAGTCTTTTCTCCGTTCAACTCACCTCCCAATTGACTTGACCCTCAACCCTACTGTAAACCTAATAACCTGCTCTTATTCACATTTAACTCTAACTCTCTTCTTCCACACACACATAATATATATAATATATATATATATATAATCTATATCTATATATTATTATATATATATATATATATATTTTATATCTAATATATATATATATTATATTATATAATATATATATATAAATATTATATTTATTATAAATATATAGGTTTTAATGGGTGTTATAATATACATAAATATATATGTGATGTTTTTTTT
>NC_092225.1:7125501-7203001 GCF_036320965.1 Panulirus ornatus
GGTCTCCATGGTTGTTTAATTTGTTTATTGGTGGGGTTGTTAGGGAGGTGAATGCAAGAGTTTTGGAAAGAGGGGCAAGTATGCAGTCTGTTGTGGATGAGAGAGTTTGGGAAGTGAGTCAGTTGTTGTTTGCTGATGATACAGCGCTGGTGGCTGATTCATGTGAGAAATTGCACAAGCTGGTGACTGATTTTGGTAAAGTTTGTGAAAGAAGAAAGTTGAGAGTAAATGTGAATAAGAGTAAGGTTATTAGGTACAGTAGGGTTGAGAGTCAATTCAATTGGGAGGTAAGTTTGAATGGAGAAAAACTGGAGGATGTGAAGTGTTTTAGATATCTGGGAGTGGATTTGGCAGCAGATGGAACCATGGAAGCGGAAGTGAATCAAAGGGTGGGGGAGGTGACGAAAATTCTGAGATGCAAGGAAGTAATGGAGAAGATTCTTCAAAGAGGTTTTAGGACCTGCAGGTGACTCTTCACTTGTAGTGTAATCACAGCCAGGCAGAGTCCCATAACATCTCAGTAGTGTGTATGGTGGTAGTGCTTGTATGAGAGTAAAGTGGAGTATAAGGTTTCTAAAATGTATGTGGGAGTATATCAGGACTGTGTAAAGTCACCATAGTTGTATAATGTTTTTATAGACAGGGCATTGCGAAAGATGCAAGTGTAGCAAGGTTATTCATGTGTGCTGCCAAACCATGGGAGTATATCTTTTTTTCCTGAATCACAGCAAAGACTGGGTAACAAGGGTGAGTAACTTTGATGAAGTATTTAAAAGGAGGTTGTTGAAAGCAGCTAAGAGTTAGAGCAAGTTAACTGTTTCTGACCAGATCAGTTAGGATGGTAGTAGCAAGCTGGAGTAAAATCATGTAAAAAAGGGAAATTGAAGGTGCACTGAAAGTTCAGGTGAATGGAAGGAATTTAAGGGTACAATGTGCAAGATGTTTGCTTATCCAAATTCTGACATATGGATTTGAAGATTTTTGTTTTCCTAGGTGGAAAATTACATTAGTAGAATTGAATAACTTGAACTATGTTACTGGAATTAGAATATGTGCAGTCTCTGCAAAAACTTCCTACAATTACCATTCAAAATAAGTCATTCATGCACCGGTTTTGATTTGTCGAATAAATCCTATTATTTGATTATGTTGGAAATACCACATTTCTGGCTGCAGGGTACAGTTTTAGAAATGAAATGACATGATTTGCTGCCTTGGGTACCCCATGGTATTCAGAGTGGAGGGATACCTTTCTGGGTGACTTTTTCCTTTTACCGGTAACTAATTATGGGTCTTAAGGCCTGTCTACACGAGCGGGCCTGATCGGCGGGTTTGCCCGTTAACGGGCAAATTCTGGCGGGCCTGCCCGTGAATGTTGTCCACACGACCGAAGTGATGAACAGCCGGGCCTGCCCGACGATGTTGCCAGTATCGGGTGGAGTGCGGTACGAGAACCATGGTGCCTAGCATTGTCAAGAAAAAGATTTTGTGCTCTATGATAATAGCTTTGCGTCTCAAGAAGAAAAAGAAGAAAAGGATATGGTGTAAAGATTGGTTAAAGAAGAGAAGTATGTTTGGAAGCACTGCAACAATACCTCATGAACTACATAGTAGTGAGGAACACGACTTCAGAAATTACCTGAGGATGAGTGTAAGCACTTTTTACATCTTGTTATCAAAGGTGGAGCCATACATAGTGAATAAAGACACAGTTATGAGAAACAGCATTACAGCAGAAGCTCGTCTGGAAGCAACTCTGCGATTTTTAGCAAGTGGGTCTACTTATTCAGCTTCACATTCCATAAACATGGATTCTTAAGATAAAGGTCAATCAAAGTACTAGTAAGTGTTTTAGACCAAAAAATTGTTGGTGGCTCACTAGAGTTATCCTGGGCTGCCATCGTTAAATGTTCACTGTGCTACTATGCCGTGGGATGTGGGATGAAGGCCCGCTGTGGGTTCACGATATTATCTTGCGTCTGGCAGGGTAGAAACTCCAGCTACCGGGCACCAGCTCAGTGACTTCGCTGGCCGGGCTTTCGGGCAATTTGATCGTTTGCCCGTCAAATATGCCCGTTAACGGGCAAGCCCGCCGATCAGGCCCGCTCCTGTAGACAGGCCTTTAAGAAGTTGCCCCAAGAAGGAAAGGCCTGTATTCTTGCATAGAAGCTAGAAAATATATCCACAACTGAGATGTCAAAACATTGACAAGACAAAGTTCACAATCCTTACATTTTTTCTGCTTTCTAATGGCCTCCCCCTCCCCAAAAAGTTGGGTCTGGTCAACCTAAGGAGACCAGTAAGGCAACTAATAAACTGATGAGGCACTGAGTTTACAAAGAGTGGTGGCATGCCAAAATCTAAATGCCAAGCATCACACCAGGGTTTAAATGTCTATGACGTGCCAAGTATAATGGTTATGTCTGTTGAAATTAATCAATACATTTTCTTACTATTTCAAACCTTCATATTTTCACTCATCCAGGAGTAACAACTTTATTTTTTCCATGGCCACCACTTAAAAGTTAAGATGAAGATATTTGTGAGGGAAGTGATTGGTTCTACATGCTTGATCCAGCTCTCTACCTATTACCTTTAACTCCTTTCCAAAAGGTTCCTAGCCCCTACTCTACAGGCAACCAAAAAGGAAGGGATGCCCAATATCAAGCCTATGGAACTGGGGCTGAAGATTTTAGTCCTGCAAAATTAATTTCCAAAAAAGATGCATGTAATCATTTTATTCACCCCATGTAAGAGGGAATGCTGTTTAAAATAAGAGACAAGAAATAATTCACAGTCCACACTGACTTGAAAATCAGAACTATCAGAAATGACTGTGATCAAACTTATTGCTTTGAGTACAGATATATTTTTCACAATTTATCCTTGGAAAACCCAGAAGGGCTGACCCCAATCTCCATAAAACACTAATTTCCCATTGGTCTAGCAAATATGGAAAATTTTGTTGCCACAAACATGATAAACAAAAAAGTGTATATCCCTGATGCCCGAAAATGGTTAACCGCTGTTTCTGGAAACATTAGAAACACTATGGTTCAACCACTGGAGAAATCCAGTAGTTCACTGGATCAGGTTCAGTGAAGTGCACCTTATAAGGTTATAGTGAGAGCCTTGTATAGCTTGACTTGTTAAGAATTGCAGCAAAGCATACTGAGTTGTGAGTTGTGGAAATAGATATGAGGCTCCTTAATTAGTGAAAAGTATACATATATTTCTGATGAAATGATGAATTACCCATCAGCACATTTGAAGAATTGCATTATCTGTAATAGATGGTTCTCTGACCACATTCATACTGTAGTGGTAAACCATTTTGTAATGTGCATTCTCCAGTTCCACAATGTCCATCAAGCTTTGCCATTTTCCAATTGCTGCTTTTTATTTAAGTATAACTCTAGTTTTGTTCTTTGTTTTGGCAAAACGTCCACACTTAAATTTTAGGTCTGAATCTAAGTTTAAATTTGTACAAGCAGAGAGAGACAAGCTTTGTAATTACCAGTTTCCTAAGATCTCTCTTTTTCTCTCATACAAACAGTATGTGAAGTGAGCACTATGCTCTAACATTACATTGTTGCAAAATCATGTCATGGTTACTCAGAGGAAGGTAGTCTTTTCCTTCCACATGTTGAAATGCTTAATTGATAATAACTTTATATGTGAAAACCAAGAGAGATCTATGCCAGGTAAAAGCTCACAAATGTAGCTGCTAGTGCACTATTAAAACTGATGCAAAGAAAGAAAATGGATCCTTTATTTCTTGACCTTGCTCTGGCATTTGATAAAGTAACCTAAAAGATTCTGGTAGATGAAGTAACAAAACAGAACATGAAATGTATATTAGAGAGATAAATCAAGGATTCGATAAACAAAGCAAAGTATTGGCATACTGAACTATATCTGATAAGGAAGGTATTTTATCTAGGGTACCTCATGGAATAATTTTACCCTCTAGACTATTCATAATCATATCTAATATAGATGAAGAAATAAGAAAAATAAAAAAAATATGAAAATTCAGTCTTTTACAGATGATACTGGATCAAATATGATAAGCAAATGAAAAGAAAGAGAGAAAATACAGGACTTGATGGAATTCAATGAACAGGCATTTCTATGTCTTATGGAGAGACTCATGACACAATGATTAAACCTTTCAAGAGGTCAATAGGAAAGGTGACTAGTGATGGAGACAGTTAAAGACCTGAGAGTAATGAAGTAATGAAACACTGGAGGTTCTAGACTGCAGAGAAAAAAATTTGGCAGTTCAAGTGAGTTGAGTGACAATGAGAACTCCCAGAAGATATATAAACTTATGATAATGATGCTTAGTGCTTATACAAGAAGCTAACTTGAATACAGAAGTGTTTTAAGGAAACGATTAAGGCAAGATGAGGTCATTAAGACTGAGAGAATACAACACATGAAATATTATGAAAGGTTAAAAGAATCTGAACCATACAGTCTAGAAAGATCCATGATAATTATTGTCATTACACTGACACTGCTACCAGAGATGTGCTTATCCAGTGTCCATAAAAAACAAATCCAATAACACAGAAACGGAAAAAAAATTATGAATGTTTTAATCATGCTATCGCAGCAATTGCATGCAATTGCCAGCAGGTGGTGGCATCCACTATGATATATCATGATGACATCACCCTCTCACTGATATGAAATTCACCACATTTATGATTTATCAAAATGATAATCTAATTTACACAGAGTAAACAGCCAATCCCATGAGTGAGGTTGAAGGGGAAACTTCAGGAGGTGGTGGCAGAGGAGGTAGGCAAAGACCAAGTAACCTCCACCACTGGATCATTCCTCCTCCTTTTGAAAGTGATACAACCCATATTCTTATGCTGTAAAATTGTTTATATTTATAAACTGTACAAATTCATATTTTATTTCATTACAAATGCATTTAAAAAGAAATCATATATTCAGACAGCTTTTTCTGGAAACATCTCTACTGCATCATGATTGCAGTTATACAATGTTGTTACCTCACCGATATGGAATCCACCACATTGATAGTAAATAATGATGGTGAACTATTTTAAAAAGTAATTAGTCAACCCCATGAATGAGGTTAAAAGGAAATATTCAGGTGGCAGCAGGCCAGTGGTGAAGGGGTAGCAGGTGCATGGGAGGGAGACAAGAGGGAAGATGGGTGGAGGGATACCTACTAATGAGTAACTGTGCCTACAAGATTTAACTGTGATGGCAGGGTTATCATGTGGTACTCACCACATTACTTGCTTGTCATACAACTGTTTCCCTTGATTTTTGTGCTATTACTCATATTTGTATTTAGTTTGTTGTATCATGCTATTTTACTATTTTTCTAAGTGGCTACTCCTTAAGCATAAGTGTCTATTTGAGGTTCATTCAGGAGGAGGCATATGGATGGTGGGCATTGAAGTATACATTTCCACTCCTTTATTCCAACTTCTTTGGTTGATTATTAATCTTTAATCTGTTTCCATCTTTTATATCATGTTTAATATATGTACAGTACATCCCATATTATAACTGTTTGCCAGAAACATTAACAAACCAATATTAGTAATGATACAGAGAGGAGGTAGTTAGAGATAGATTACCACCAACATCTGCACTTGCTTGCTCCATCACTATGGGCTCTCACAGCTGGCTTTCTTTGATTCAGTGTTATTGTGCAAATCTCATACCTTACATTAATTTACATTCAGTTCTTGCACATTATATCTCATTTGTTTGTTGCTCATCACAAATGTTATTGAATTGATGTTAGTAAGAGATGAGGGAGGATCTCCAACAAACTTGCAAATGCCCTTCACACCTTTTGTACTGTTTTGATACAATACATTTGTATGTTATATTTATATCAACATTTATTAGTCATTATGTAATTAGGTGTACTAATTATGAATTTGTTTTATATAAATGCAAGGAACAAGAGATAAAAAGGGGTTGGGTAAGCAATTGAGATTCAGGGATGTATGCTAATCTTTTCCATGTTATTGCGCTGCATATCATATATCATCCCTGGAGATAGGGAAGAAAGAACACTTCCCATGTATTCCCTGCTTGTCATAAAAGGCGACTAAAAGGGGAGTGAGCTGGGAGCTGGAAATCCTCCCCTCCAGTTTTTACTTTACCAAAAGAAGGAACAGAGAAGGGGGCCAAGAGAGGTTTTTCCCTCTTAGGCTCAGTCCTCTGTTCTAAATGCTACTTTGCTTGCGTGGGAAATGGCGAATACAGTGGGAAAAAAAAAAATATATGTATTTATTTATTTATTATACTTTGTCGCTGTCTCCCGCGTTAGCGAGGTAGCGCAAGGAAACAGATGAAAGAATGGCCCAACCCACCCACATACACATGTATATACATACACTTCCACACACAGCACATATACATACCTATACATCTCAACATATACATATATACACATGTACATAATTCATACTCTCTGCCCTTATTCATTCCTGTTGCCACCCTGCCACACATGAAATGAAAACCCCCCTCCCCCTGCATGTGCGCGAGGTAGCGCTAGGAAAAGGAAACAAAGGCCACATTCGTCCACACTCAGTCTCTAGCTGTCATGTATAATGCACCGAAACCACAGCTCCCTTTCCACATCCAGGCCCCACAAAACTTTCCATGGTTTACCCCAGATACTTCACATGCTCTGGTTCAATCCATTGACAGCACGTCGACCCAGGTATACCACATCGTTCCAATTCACTCTATTCCTTGCACGCCTTTCACCCTCCTGCATGTTTAGGCCCCGATCGCTCAAAATCTTTTTCACTCCATCTTTCCACCTCCAATTTGGTCTCCCACTTCTCGCTCCCTCCACCTCTGACACATATATCCTCTTTGTCAATCTGTCTTCACTCATTCTCTCCATGTCACCAAACCATTTCAAAACACCCTCTTCTGCTCTCTCAACCACACTCTTTTTATTACCACACATCTCTCTTACCTTTTCATTACTTATTCGATCAAACCACCTCACACCACATATTGTCCTCAAACATCTCATTTCCAGCACATCCACCCTCCTCTGCACAACTCTATCTATAGCCCACACCTCGCAACCATATAATATTGTTGACACCACTATTTCTTCAAACATACCCATTTTTGCTTTCCAAGATAATGTTCTCGACTTCCACACATTCTTCAAGGCTCCCAGAACTTTCGCCCCCTCCCCCACCCTATGATTCACTTCAGCTTCCATGGTTCCATCCACAGCCAATTCCACTCCCAGATATCTAAAACACTTTACTTCCTCCAGTTTTTCTCCATTCAAACTTACCTCCCAATTGACTTGTCCCTCAACTCTACTTTACCTAATAACCTTGCTCTTATTCACATTTACTCTCAGCTTTCTTCTTTCACACACTTTACCAAACTCAGTCACCAGCTTCTGCAGTTTCTCACCCGAATCAGCCACCAGTGCTGTATCATCAGCGAACAACAACTGACTCACTTCCCAAGCTCTCTCATCCACAACAGATTGCATACTTGCCCCTCTTTCCAAAACTCTTGCATTCACCTCCCTAACAACCCCATCCATAAACAAATTAAACAGCCATGGAGACATCATGCACCCCTGCCGCAAACCAACATTCACTGAGAACCAATCACTTTCCTCTCTTCCTACACGTACACATGGTTTACATCCCGATAGAAACTTTTCACTGCTTCTAATAACTTACCTCCCACACCATATATTCTTAATACCTTCCACAGAGCATCTCTATCACCTCTATCATATGCCTTCTCCAGATCCATAAATGCTACATACAAATCCATTTGCTTTTTTAAGTATTTCTTGCATACTTCTCACGTATTCCCTGCATGTCGTAGAAGGGGACTAAAAGGGGTGAGAGTGGGGGGCTGGAAATCCTCCCCTCTCATTCTTAATTTCCCAAAAGTAGGAACAGAGAAGGGGGCCAAGTGAGGATATTCCCTCAAAGGCTCAGTCCTCTGTTCTTAACACTTCCTTGCTAACGCGGGAAATGGCGAATAGTATGAAAAAAAAAGAAATATATATTTTCAGTTCATTTTTTATTTTACTTGATTGCTGTTTCCCCACTCAGCAAGGTAGCACCAGGAAACAAACGAAGAATGACCCATCCACTCATATACACATAAATACATAAACACCCATACATGCACATATACATACATACATATACACAGACATATACATATATACACATGTACATATTCATACTTGCTTGCCTTCAACCCATTCCTGGCACCTCCCCGCCCCACAGGAAGCAGCATTGCTGCCCCCTGCTTCAGCGAGGTAGCACCAGGAAAACAGACACAAAAGGCCAAAATCTCTCACACTCAGTCTCTAGCTGTCATGTGTAATGCACCAAAACCACAGCTCGCTATCCACATTCAGGACCCACAGATCTTCCATGGTTTATCCCAGATATTTCACATACCCTGGCTCAGTCCACTGAAAGCACATCATTCATATTCACTCTATTCCTTGCACACTTCTCACCCTTCTGTACATTCAGGCCCTGATCACTCAAAATCTTTTTCACTCGTCCATTCACCTCCAATTAGATCTCCCACTTCTTGTTCCCTTCACCTCTGACGCATATATCCTCTTATACTTAAATACAACATTCTGTGCTATATTTTTCATTTAATTACTTAAACTGATAATGTGCCTGAACTATGCTGATGCATTTCTTAACATCTCATTCGTACTTTTCTTTAAACATTTAGTTCAGGAATCTCCTAATGGAAGGTAACCATCCTTTATCCTGTTTATGTGCATGTTAGGAGATAAAGGATGCTGCCTACTTAAGATAACATCACAAGTGAAAGGTCACCATTGACAGAGCTTTGTTACGGGAATACAGTCTCATGAACGAACTTCTCACTCCAAAGGAGCCTACATTTCCTTGCTACTGGAAGTAGCACGAGTCTTTAGAAAGATCTTAGTAACACCACGACTCTTTCACAGAAATTGGTCCTGGAGTAATTATTAATATATCCCATGGTAAAACATGGTCCATTATCTGATGTCTGTTAAGTTGTGATTTCCAGTAATGCATCCCCAAAACTGAACAAGGATCAGATCTTTTCATAACCCCAGGACTCCTTTAATGGTGCTTCTGCTGCTTTGAGGCAGCACTACTATCAGAAGTAGGTAAATGACGGACTTCTTCTAAGCAAGAAGTTCCTCAATGAGACCCTACTCCCTCTTGTAAAACGATAATACTGCAATCCTGCTGAATGATAATTTCTCATTCATGGTGTAACCATAAGCAGGGAGAGTCCAGTGACACCAATTTGTTGTTATGCATGCATTACATGATGATTTATAAATGTCAAATTGAAGGAATAAAAAAAGTGCTTTAACAAAAAAAAACATGAAAGAAACAGGATAAGTAAGACTAAAAGTATCCTCAGGGATATACCTAACAGACAACAAAAAGATATAATTCAGCAAAACAATGGAGATACTGATATTAAGTAAAATGAAAAAAGCCTGCTTGGTGTAAGCACAAAAGTCCTTAAAAGAAGACCACATGAATGGTTAACAACAGCCCCAGATGAACTCAACACTATGCAATATGTATAGTGGCAAAACATTGAGGGATTGGTAAACGAGCAATATATGTGGTGAGTGATGCACACTAGTCCTGCTCCATCATAAAATCTCAAGAGGAACTCAGGGGTAGATACTCTCTCTCAAATTTCTAGCATTATATACTGTAAACATTCCTCATTCTTTTCAAACATTATTTTTTGCTGCATTTATGAAACAAATTCTTTTCTTGATAAGATAGCTAAATCTACATGCCAAATTCTTGTACAGATACTTTTAAGTGCTGCTGTCTACCCTATAACATTGAACAGCGTGGAGTTGATCAGGAACTGAAATTCTTGGGAAATACTTTGTAATCCTTTGGTAATTTCATAAAAAGGAGCACATGATACAGACAATAAACAAACCATATATGTTGAAAAACTGTAATAAAAAAAAAATTAATCACACTTTACCTTGGGACATAAATTCAGGTTATTTTTCAAACTTCATCTGGTTCTGGCTAGCCTCTTGTTTCCATGGTTACATGTGCATGATTAACCACTGGGAAATATGCCAAATCTGAACAAATGACCAGCATATTCTTGGAACAATTGTTTAAAACAAATAGCTTCTCTATATTTCTTATTATGCAAGTAGAGTATTGAAAATCCATAATCCTCTGGACCAAGCAGTTTTTGCCTCCAAATTTTAGAAAAACAGGCCCATAGAATGCTATATACAGCATACATAGCTATCAAAAAAGCAAAAGTTTGATATATTGCTACACACTTGATTTGAGTAGTATTCTTCATTGAATAGTATTATCATAATCTCTAACTCAGCATCATTTATCATAACAGCTTAAAAATTATACTTCTGATCATTACTACTGTAATGATATAGATTTGTAAGGTATATAGAAAAAATCAGATGAGTAAGAATCTTAGGGTGGTCACGGATGAAGTTAAGAAGGGGTTAGTGTTGAAACAAAAGCCTCACCTATTTGGAACGCTGAATAAACTTTTCCTGCACATTACGGTGCTAACAGAATCTTCTGTTTTGAATCAAATTAATCTACAAATGAATATAATGATATCTAAATGGAACTTTTACCCAAATCAAAATTGTTTACTTAATGCAGCACTTTCTGCTATAGATTCTGTTTTGATTTGACTTAACTTTTTACATTTCTCTTTACTGTCAGAGGCAAGCAAAGTGACACCTATATTCTGAATAGGATCAACTGATGTTTTACATACAGTGAACAGGATTCTGTTAATAAGCTACAAGGGTATTTTCATAAGAAAAACATCATGTCCAAGTCATTGTTATAACTGTGAATATGACAGAGCATTTTCACTACATCTTAACAATTATAGCACTAGATTTGACCTAAGATTTTCAATAATAATGAAATCCTTGTAACAGTATTGGAAAGGATTCTGTTCAATGTACAGTACAAAATATGCAGGAATCGCCTCTGCTTCCCTGTGATACTAACAAAAAGAAAATTTGAATCTAGGTTGCTAGCCACAGCAGAAAGCACTGCAGTGAGCATATTTCAGTCCAATCAAAACTTCCAATTAGAAAAATTTACATTTTCTAGATCATATTCTACCCCATGAAGAAACACAAAAGAATGACACATGAAATCATTCATTGGCTCTGAGTGGCAAGTCTGCTGCTTCTCTCCATTGTGTTGTCATGCACAATTAACACTGCAAAGCAAATCATACATAAATGCTGTGGTTCACTCATGCTCACTAAATGCTAAGAATATGCTGTGAAACACTCTTTTCTAATCTCTGTAAGTTTTCCACTCTTTGCACTAGTTCTGTCACTCATATTCTTTTTGGATGTTACTAGGGAAATATCACACAGTGATTGAGAAAATCATGGAGCTTTACTACAAAATGTACAGACAGCAGGAACAATGCTTTGGTAGAGCAGGATAAACAGGCTGCCAGCTCTGAAAACTTATGCACCAAGTTGCCAATAATGTTGAATGCATTCTATTATGGATTTGGGAAGTTTGTGAATTTTTGAAATAAGGATTTTCGATACTCTACCTATGTTGCATATGGGGGAATATAAGATTAAATAAAAGAATTATGTGTAGAGTAATAATTCAACAAAAATATACATAAAATTTCTAAGGAAAAACATATCAAAACATCTGAAGAGCAATGACTAGCAACACCACATATTCACATCAATAATGACAAAAGTTTACCTCCCATTCCTTGTTTTATGTTAGATTTAACCATATTTACTCTGAAGACAATGGGTTTATCTTGCTTTTCTGAAAAATATTCTCCTATTTCTACCACAATTCAAGGTGAATGAAGTCATATATCATCAAGGCTTGAAGTAAAGTGAGGTACTAATAACACAACAGCCTCCTCTCATTAAGTATATGGTATATAATTTTTGTTTAACAACTAGCTTATTCCACAGATTTACCTTAACAAACTTTGTATTTATCAACATCTGATTAAGATCTCCAGACAGTTTATACAAACTAGGTATTAAAACATGATGCACATTTACCCAGAGCACTTAAAAGCCCATTTACAAAAGTCATGAAATGTAAAATATCATACAATGAATATTTTCAAATATTCATATAACAGTATTCAGTGGAAGTAGTTTATCTTTACACCGAACAGCAAGGAAATCTCATTATGTTTTCTACTACTATGTCTCATTTCACCACTGGACGGTCATGCTTGCTAGAGTCAGAATTCTGTGCATGAATTTCCATTTTTACACCAAGATATTAGAGGGCATGTATTGCAGAACACCATAAACTGCCAATGGAAAATTTTCCAAATTTATTATTGGACATGCTAAAACAAGCCACCAATTCAGCATGTTTCCCAATGTGATTTGGCCAAAAAGGGATATCCTTCTTTCCTCTACACCCATGCTGAAGCATCCAGCATTTTAAACTGTTATACTTTACAGCTTGGAAGCAGCTTCAGAGGGTGCCTTAGTTGGCTGCTTCCAAAGACGGTTGTAACGCTGGTTAGCCTCACATTCATCATCAGCTCTGCAAAGAAACAACTTGAATTAAATCCTTTATGTTGTATACAGTTTATTCAAATGAATAGTGTACTACTGTGTTTTCAATGGGAGGATATGCAAATTAGAAAATTTACCATAATTGTTGTAATATGCTGTAAGAAGCAGTTTGATTGAAGCCTTCATATTTTAGGGAAGTCTCGCTAAAAATTATAATTAGATGGCCATTCACGATTATAATTTCACATGGATTTTAGTGTACCATCAGTGTTAACTGCTTTTACCTAAAATTAAGTAATCAGTAGTTCAATGTGCATGATTCTGTTTTGGTCTTTACATTACTTTATTTGCATTCACATAGAACTATCAATAACTATTCATGAGTAATAAAAGAAATTTTCTCTCACCATTTTCAGTTTTATTTCAATATTAACACCATTTTCAGTTTTATCTCAATATTAAGGGGAATGTTTTTGTTTTGACAGTTTGTGTCTATATAAGTTGATGTCTATGTAAGGTGTACAAGTGTGTCAATCATGTGCCTATCAATATGCATTAGAAAGGATATGCCTGCAGTAACCCTTTGTGAATACATAGGGAATGTTGCTCATGGCTATTGGGTAAATAAATTCTTCACACATTGTTTCACCTAGATAAGCCCAATGAAATGTTTTTCAGTGATAAAACCTGATTCATGGATGAAACTCAGGCACATATAACACCCAGATAACAGATGTGAGAAATTTTCCAGAGTATTCATGATTGTTATTAATATAAATTCCAGAAAGCTTGTCTTACTATCTAAACTTGGATGAAAATGATACATACTGAAGGCCACAGCAGGTTATTCTAGAACAAATGCTGTCAGATGATTAAGCTGTGCAACCACTGATGAATGTGGAGTTGAAACTAGGGCCACCTCAGCATAAAAAGTGGAAGGACTGCAATTGTAGGGATTGATGATTAAAGAATTCCAATTTATGGATAACCAACTGAAAATTTAAGATTCAACACTAGGAATACTTTGAAAACAAATATTGTTGGAGATGAATCAAAAGCAGACATAAAAGATGTGTTTCATAATCTCAGCTATGTTAGCCTGAATCCCCTTTGTGCAAGTTTTGTGCAAGTTTTGTCTAAATCTCCTCAAGTGTGATGCCTGCAACAACAACAAAGGAAAAGAAAAACTATTACACCTACAAGAGCATTTCTCGCAAAATTTATACCTGAGGATTTTTCTGACATGCCAGTGTTCTGAAATACCATACATCTGTAACTGTCTACAAAAATGACAGTTATATGAAACAGTTCAGATGAGAAAAATAAAACATAAATCAATCAGCACCAGACAGGAAACTGGTGCACTTTAAGATCATTATGGCCTTGGGATCTTAGGGTAATTTTAAATTCTCTCTCTCTCTCACATGGTCACATGGAGAGAATGAATGAGGAAAGATTGACAAAGAGGATATATGTGTCAGAGGTGGAGGGAACGGGAAGTGGGAGACCAAATTGGAGGTGGAAGAATGGAGTGAAAAAGATTTTGAGCGATCAGTGCCTGAACATACAGGAGGGTGAAAGGCGTGCAAGGAATAGAGTGGATTGGAACGATGTGATATCCCAGAGTCAACGTTTTGTGGGGCCTGGATGTGGAAAGGGAGATGTGGTTTCGGTGCATTATACATGACAGCTAGAGACTGAGTGTGAACAAATGTGGCCTTTGTTGTCTTTTCCTAGAGCTACCTCATGCACATGTGGGGGGAGGGGGTTGTTATTGCATGGGTGGTGGGGTGGCGATGGGAATGAATAAAGGCAGACAGTATGAATTATGTACATGTGTACATATGTATATGTCTGTGTGTGCATATATATGTATACATTGAAATGTATAGGTATGTATATGTGCATGTGTGGATGTGCATGTATATACATGCGTATGTGGGTGGGTTGGGCCATTCTTTTGTCTGTTTTCTTGCGCTACCTCACTAACGCGGGAGACAGCGACAAAGTATAATAGTAATAAAATATATATCTATATCTATATATATATATATATATATATATATATATATATAGATATATATATTTTTTTTTTTTTGTCGCTGTCTCCCGCGTTTGCGAGGTAGCGCAAGGAAACAGACGAAAGAAATGGCCCAACCCACCCCCATACACATGTATATACATACGTCCACACACGCAAATATATATACCTACACAGCTTTCCATGGTTTACCCCAGACGCTTCACATGCCTTGATTCAATCCACTGACAGCACGTCAACCCCGGTATACCACATCGCTCCAATTCACTCTATTCCTTGCTCTCCTTTCACCCTCCTGCATGTTCAGGCCCCGATCACACAAAATCTTTTTCACTCCATCTTTCCACCTCCAATTTGGTCTCCCTCTTCTCCTCGTTCCCTCCACCTCCGACACATATATCCTCTTGGTCAATCTTTCCTCACTCATTCTCTCCATGTGACCAAACCATTTCAAAATACCCTCTTCTGCTCTCTCAACCACGCTCTTTTTATTTCCACACATCTCTCTTACCCTTACGTTACTTACTCGCTCAAATCACCTCACACCACACATTGTCCTCAAACATCTCATTTCCAGCACATCCATCCTCCTGCGCACAACTCTATCCATAGTCCACGCCTCGCAACCATACAACATTGTTGGAACCACTATTCCTTCAAACATACCCATTTTTGCTTTCCAAGATAATGTTCTCGACTTCCACACATTCTTCAAGGCTCCCAGAATTTTCGCCCCCTCCCCCACCCTATGATCCACTTCCGCTTCCATGTTTCCATCTGCTGCCAGATCCACTGCCAGATATCTAAAACACTTCACTTCCTCCAGTTTTTCTCCATTCAAACTCACCTCCCAATTGACTTGACCCTCAACCCTACTGTACCTAATAACCTTGCTCTTATTCACATTTACTCTTAACTTTCTTCTTTCACACACGTTACCAAACTCAGTCACCAGCTTCTGCAGTTTCTAACATGAATCAGCCACCAGCGCTGTATCATCAGCGAACAACAAGTGACTCACTTCCCAAGCTCTCTCATCCCCAACAGACTTCATCCTTGCTCCTCTTTCAAAACTCTTGCATTCACCTCCCTAACAACCCCATCCATAAACAAATTAAACAACCATGGAGACATCACACACCCCTGCCACAAACCTACATTCACTGAGAACCAATCACTTTCCTCTCTTCCTACACGTACACATATATATATGTTTATATATGCGTGCATAGTGCCATTGTACAAAGGCAAAGGGGATAAGAGTGAGTGCTCAAATTACAGAGGTATAAGTTTGTTGAGTATTCCTGGCAAATTGTATGGGAGGGTATTGATTGAGAGGGTGAAGGCATGTACAGAGCATCAAATTGGGGAAGAGCAGTGTGGTTTCAGAAGTGGTAGAGGATGTGTGGATCAGGTGTTTGCTTTGAAGAATGTATGTGAGAAATACTTAGAAAAGCAAATGGATTTGTATGTAGCATTTATGGATCTGGAGAAGGCATATGATAGAGTTGACAGAGATGCTCTGTGGAAGGTATTAAGAATATATGGTGTGGGAGGCAAGTTGTTAGAAGCAGTGAAAAGTTCTTATCGAGGATGTAAGGCATGTGTACGTGTAGGAAGAGAGGAAAGTGATTGGTTCTCAGTGAATGTAGGTTTGCGGCAGGGGTGTGTGATGTCTCCATGGTTGTTTAATTTGTTTATGGATGGGGTTGTTAGTGAGGTGAATGCAAGAGTTTTGGAAAGAGGGGCAAGGATGAAGTCTGTTGGGATGAGAGAGCTTTGGAAGTGAGTCAGTTGTTGTTCGCTGATGATACAGCGCTGGTGGCTGATTCATGTGAGAAACTGCAGAAGCTGGTGACTGAGTTTGGTAAAGTGTGTGAAAGAAGAAAGTTAAGAGTAAATGTGAATAAGAGCAAGGTTATTAGGTACAGTAGGGTTGAGGGTCAAGTCAATTGGGAGGTGAGTTTGAATGGAGAAAAACTGGAGGAAGTGAAGTGTTTTAGATATCTGGGAGTGGATCTGGCAGCAGATGGAACCATGGAAGCGGAAGTGGATCATAGGGTGGGGGAGGGGGCGAAAATTCTGGGAGCCTTGAAGAATGTGTGGAAGTCGAGAACATTATCTCGGAAAGCAAAAATGGGAATGTTTGAAGGAATAGTGGTTCCAACAATGTTGTATGGTTGCGAGGCGTGGGCTATGGATAGAGTTGTGCGCAGGAGGATGGATGTGCTGGAAATGAGATGTTTGAGGACAATGTATGGTGTGAGGTGGTTTGATTGAGTGAGTAACGTAAGGGTAAGAGAGATGTGTGGAAATAAAAAGAGTGTGGTTGAGAGAGCAGAAGAGGGTGTTTTGAAATGGTCTGGGCACATGGAGAGAATGAGTGAGGAAAGATTGACCAAGAGGATATATGTGTCGGAGGTGGAGGGAACGAGGAGAAGTGGGAGACCAAATTGGAGGTGGAAAGATGGAGTGAAAAAGATTTTGTGTGATCGGGGCCTGAACATGAAGGAGGGTGAAAGGAGGGCAAGGAATAGAGTGAATTGGATCGATGTGGTATACCGGGGTTGACGTGCTGTCAGTGGATTGAATCAGGGCATGTGAAGCATCTGGGGTAAACCATGGAAAGCTGTGTAGGTATGTATATTTGCGTGTGTGGACGTATGTATATACATGTGTATGGGGGTGGGTTGGGCCATTTCTTTCGTCTGTTTCCTTGCGCTACCTCGCAAACGTGGGAGACAGCGACAAGGCAAAGAAAAAAAAATACATATATATATATATTTTCCCTGGGGATAGGGGAGAAAGAATACTTCCCACGTATTCCCTGCGTGTTGTAGAAGGTGACTGACTAAAAGGGGAGGGAGTGGGGGGCTGGAAATCCTCCCCTCTCGTTTTTTTTTTAATTTTCCAAAAGAAGGAACAGGGAATTGGGCCAGGTGAGGGTATTCCCTCAAAGGCCCAGTCCTCTGTTCTTAACGCTACCTCGCTAATGTGGGAAATGGCGAATAGTTTGAAAAAAAAGAAAAAAAAAAAAATATATATATATATATATATATATATATATATATTTTTTTTTTTTTTTTTTTTGACGCTGTCTCCCGCGTTTGCGAGGTAGCGCAAGGAAACAGACGAAAGAAATGGCCCAACCCACCCCCATACACATGCCTTGATTCAATCCACTGACAGCACGTCAACCCCGGTATACCACATCGCTCCAATTCAGTCTATTCTTTGCCCTCCTTTCACCCTCCTGCATGTTCAGGCCCCGATCACACAAAATCTTTTTCACTCCATCTTTCCACCTCCAATTTGGTCTCCCTCTTCTCCTCGTTCCCTCCACCTCCGACACATATATCCTCTTGGTCAATCTTTCCTCACTCATTCTCTCCATGTGACCAAACCATTTCAAAACACCCTCTTCTGCTCTCTCAACCACGCTCTTTTTATTTCCACACATCTCTCTTACCCTTACGTTACTTACTCGATCAAACCACCTCACACCACACATTGTCCTCAAACATCTCATTTCCAGCACATCCATCCTCCTGCGCACAACTCTATCCATAGTCCACGCCTCGCAACCATACAACATTGTTGGAACCACTATTCCTTCAAACATACCCATTTTTGCTTTCCGAGATAATGTTCTCGACTTCCACACATTCTTCATGGCTCCCAGAATTTTCGCCCCTCCCCCACCCTATGATCCACTTCCGCTTCCATGGTTCCATCCGCTGCCAGATCCACTCCCAGATATCTAAAACACTTCACTTCCTCCAGTTTTTCTCCATTCAAACTCACCTCCCAATTGAATTGACCCTCAACCCTACTGTACCTAATAACCTTGCTCTTATTCACATTTACTCTTAACTTTCTTCTTTCACACACTTTACCAAACTCAGTCACCAGCTTCTGCAGTTTCTCACATGAATCAGCCACCAGCGCTCTATCATCAGCGAACAACAACTAACTCACTTCCCAAGCTCTCTCATCCCCAACAGACTTCATACTTGCCCCTCTTTCCAAAACTCTTGCATTCACCTCCCTAACAACCCCATCCATAAACAAATTAAACAACCATGGAGACATCACACACCCCTGCCGCAAACCTACATTCACTGAGAACCAATCACTTTCCTCTCTTCCTACACGTACACATGCCTTACATCCTCGATAAAAACTTTTCACTGCTTCTAACAACTTGCCTCCCACACCATATATTCTTAATACCTTCCACAGACCATCTCTATCAACTCTATCATATGCCTTCTCCAGATCCATAAATGCTACATACAAATCCATTTGCTTTTCTAAGTACTTCTCACATACATTCTTCAAAGCAAACACCTGATCCACACATCCTCTACCACTTCTGAAACCACACTGCTCTTCCCCAGTCTGATGCTCTGTACATGCCTTCACCCTCTCAATCAATACCCTCCCATATAATTTGCCAGGAATACTCAACAAACTTATACCTCTGTAATTTGAACACTCACTCTTATCCCCTTTGCCTTTGTACAATGGCACTATGCATGCATTCCGCCAATCCTCAGGCACCTCACCATGAGTCATACATACATTAAATAACCTTACCAACCAGTCAACAATACAGTCATCCCCCTTTTTTAATAAATTCCACTGCAATACCATCCAAACCTGCTGCCTTGCCGGCTTTCATCTTCCGCAAAGCTTTTACTACCTCTTCTCTGTTTACCAACTCATTTTCCCTAACCCTCGCACTTTGCACACCACCTCGACCAAAACACCCTATATCTGCCACTCTATCATCAAACACATTCAACAAACCTTCAAAATACTCACTCCATCTCCTTCTCACATCACCACTACTTGTTATCACCTCCCCATTTGCGCCCTTCACTGAAGTTCCCATTTGCTCCCTTGTCTTACGCACTTTATTTACCTCCTTCCAGAACATCTTTTTATTCTCCCTAAAATTTAATGATACTCTCTCACCCCAGCTCTCATTTGCCCTTTTTTTCACCTCTTGCACCTTTCTCTTGACCTCCTGTCTCTTTCTTTTATACGTCTCCCACTCAATTGCATTTTTTCCCTGCAAAAATCGTCCAAATGCCTCTCTCTTCTCTTTCACTAATTTTTTTTTTTTTTTTTTTATACTTTGTCGCTGTCTCCCGCGTTTGCGAGGTAGCGCAAGGAAACAGACAAAAGAAATGGCCCCCCCCCCCCCATACACATGTACATACACACGTCCACACACGCAAACATACATACCTACACAGCTTTCCATGGTTTACCCCAGACGCTTCACATGCCCTGATTCAATCCACTGACAGCACGTCAACCCTTGTATACCACATCACTCCAATTCACTCTATTCCTTGCCCTCCTTTCACCCTCCTGCATGTTCAGGCCCCGATCACACAAAATCTTTTTCACTCCATCTTTCCACCTCCAATTTGGTCTCCCTCTTCTCCTCGTTCCCTCCACCTCCGACACATATATCCTCTTGGTCAATCTTTCCTCACTCATTCTCTCCATGTGCCCAAACCATTTCAAAACACCCTCTTCTGCTCTCTCAACCACGCTCTTTTTATTTCCACACATCTCTCTTACCCTTACGTTACTTACTCGATCAAACCACCTCACACCACACATTTTCCTCAAACATCTCATTTCCAGCACGTCCATCCTCCTGCGCACAACTCTATCCATAGCCCACGCCTCGCAACCATACAACATTGTTGGAACCACTATTCCTTCAAACATACCCATTTTTGCTTTCCGAGATAATGTTCTCGACTTCCACACATTTTTCAAGGCTCCCAAAATTTTCGCCCCCTCCCCCACCCTATGATCCACTTCCGCTTCCATGGTTCCATCCGCTGACAGATCCACTCCCAGATATCTAAAACACTTCACTTCCTCCAGTTTTTCTCCATTCAAACTCACCTCCCAATTGACTTGACCCTCAACCCTACTGTACCTAATAACCTTGCTCTTATTCACATTTACTCTTAACTTTCTTCTTCCACACACTTTACCAAACTCAGTCACCAGCTTCTGCAGTTTCTCACATGAATCAGCCACCAGCGCTGTATCATCAGCGAACAACAACTGACTCACTTCCCAAGCTCTCTCATCCCCAACAGACTTCATACTTGCCCCTCTTTCCAGGACTCTTGCATTTACCTCCCTAACAACCCCATCCATAAACAAATTAAACAACCATGGAGACATCACACACCCCTGCCGCAAACCTACATTCACTGAGAACCAATCACTTTCCTCTCTTCCTACACGTACACATGCCTTACATCCTCGATAAAAACTTTTCACTGCTTCTAACAACTTGCCTCCCACACCATATATTCTTAATACCTTCCACAGAGCATCTCTATCAACTCTATCATATGCCTTCTCCAGATCCATAAATGCTACATACAAATCCCTTTGCTTTTCTAAGTATTTCTCACATACATTCTTCAAAGCAAACACCTGATCCACACATCCTCTACCACTTCTGAAACCGCACTGCTCTTCCCCAATCTGATGCTCTGTACATGCCTTCACCCTCTCAATCAACACCCTCCCATATAATTTACCAGGAATACTCAATAAACTTATACCTCTGTAATTTGAGCACTCACTCTTATCCCCTTTGCCTTTGTACAATGGCACTATGCACGCATTCCGCCAATCCTCAGGCACCTCACCATGAGTCATACATTAAATAACCTTACCAACCAGTCAACAATACAGTCACCCCCTTTTTTAATAAATTCCACTGCAATACCATCCAAACCTGCTGCCTTGCCGGCTTTCATCTTCCGCAAAGCTTTTACTACCTCTTCTCTGTTTACCAAATCATTTTCCCTAACCCTCTCACTTTGCACACCACCTCGACCCAAACACCCTATATCTGCCACTCTGTCATCAGACACATTCAACAAACCTTCAAAATACTCATTCCATCTCCTTCTCACATCACCACTACTTGTTATCACCTCCCCATTTACGCCCTTCACTGAAGTTCCCATTTGCTCCCTTGTCTTACGCACCCTATTTACCTCCTTCCAGAACATCTTTTTATTCTCCCTAAAATTTACTGATAGTCTCTCACCCCAACTCTCATTTGCCCTTTTTTTCACCTCTTGCACCTTTCTCTTGACCTCCTGTCTCTTTCTTTTATACTTCTCCCACTCAATTGCATTTTTTCCCTGCAAAAATCGTCCAAATGCCTCTCTCTTCTCTTTCACTAATACTCTTACTTCTTCATCCCACCACTCACTACCCTTTCTAAACAGCCCACCTCCCACTCTTCTCATGCCACAAGCATCTTTTGCGCAATCCATCACTGATTCCCTAAATACATCCCATTCCTCCCCCACTCCCCTTACTTCCATTGTTCTCACCTTTTTCCATTCTGTACACAGTCTCTCCTGGTACTTCCCCACACAGGTCTCCTTCCCAAGCTCACTTACTCTCACCACCTTCTTCACCCCAACATTCACTCCTCTTTTCTGAAAACCCATACTAATCTTCACCTTAGCCTCCACAAGATAATGATCAGACATCCCTCCAGTTGCACCTCTCAGCACATTAACATCCAAAAGTCTCTCTTTCGCACGCCTGTCAATTAACACGTAATCCAATAACGCTCTCTGGCCATCTCTCCTACTTAAATAAGTATACTTATGTATATCTCGCTTTTTAAACCAGGTATTCCCAATCATCAGTCCTTTTTCAGCACATAAATCTACAAGCTCTTCACCATTTCCATTTACAACACTGAACACCCCATGCATACCAATTATTCCCTCAACTGCCACATTACTCACCTTTGCATTCAAATCACCCATCACTATAACCCGGTCTCGTGCATCAAAACCGCTAACACACTCATTCAGCTGCTCCCAAAACACTTGCCTCTCATGATCTTTCTTCTCATGCCCAGGTGCATATGCACCAATAATCACCCACCTCTCTCCATCAACTTTCAATTTTACCCATATTAATCGAGAATTTACTTTCTTACATTCTATGACATACTCCCACAACTCCTGTTTCAGGAGTATTGCTACTCCTTCCCTTGCTCTTGTCCTCTCACTAACCCCTGACTTCACTCCCCAGACATTTCCAAACCACTCTTCCCCTTTACCCTTGAGCTTCGTTTCACTCAGAGCCAAAACATCCAGGTTCCTTTCCTCAAACATACTACCTATCTCTCCTTTTTTCACATCTTGGTTACATCCACACACATTTAGGCACCCCACTCTTTCACTAATACTCTTACTTC
Source organism: Panulirus ornatus (assembly GCF_036320965.1). NCBI lineage: Eukaryota > Metazoa > Arthropoda > Malacostraca > Decapoda > Palinuridae > Panulirus > Panulirus ornatus. The sequence goes on from NC_092225.1 coordinate 7,148,425, forward strand.
TTCATCCCACCACTCACTACCCTTTCTAATCAACCCACCTCCCACTCTTCTCATGCCACAAGCATCTTTTGCGCAATCCATCACTGATTCCCTAAATACATCCCATTCCTCCCCCACTCCCCTTACTTGTGGGAGGCAAGTTGTTAGAAGCAGTGAAAAGTTTTTATCGAAGATGTAAGGCATGTGTACGTGTAGGAACAGAGGAAAGTGATTGGTTCTCAGTGAATGTAGGTTTGCGGCAGGGGTGTGTGATGTCTCCATGGTTAATTTGTTTATGGATGGGGTTGTTAGGGAGGTGAATGCAAGAGTTTTGGAAAGAGGGGCAAGTATGAAGTCTGTTGTGCATGAGAGAGCTTGGGAAGTGAGTCAGTTGTTGTTCGCTGATGATACAGCGCTGGTGGCTGATTCATGTGAGAAACTGCAGAAGCTGGTGACTGAGTTTGGTAAAGTGTGTGAAAGAAGAAAGTTAAGAGTAAATGTGAATAAGAGCAAGGTTATTAGGTACAGTAGGGTTGAGGGTCAAGTCAATTGGGAGGTAAGTTTGAATGGAGAAAAACTGGAGGAAGTAAAGTGTTTTAGATATCTGGGAGTGGATCTGGCAGCAGATGGAACCATGGAAGCGGAAGTGAATCATAGGGTGGGGGAGGGGGCGAAAATCCTGGGAGCATTGAAGAATGTGTGGAAGTCGAGAACATTATCTCGGAAAGCAAAAATGGGTATGTTTGAAGGAATAGTGGTTCCAACAATGTTGTATGGTTGCGAGGCGTGGGATATGGATAGAGTTGTGCGCAGGAGGATGGATGTGCTGGAAGTGAGATGTTTGAGGACAATATGTGGTGTGAGGTGGTTTGATCAAGTAAGTAACGTAAGGGTAAGAGAGATGTGTGGTAATAAAAAGAGCGAGGTTGAGAGAGCAGAAGAGGGTGTTTTGAAATGGTTTGGTCACATGGAGAGAATGAGTGAGGAAAGATTGACCAAGAGAATATATGTGTCAGAGGTGGAGGGAACGAGGAGAAGTGGGAGACCAAATTGGAGGTGGAAAGATGGAGTGAAAAAGATTTTGAGTGATCAGGGCCTGAACATGCAGAAGGGTGAAAGACGTGCAAGGAATAGAGTGAATTGGAGCGATGTGGTATACCTGGGTCGACGTGCTGTCAATGGATTGAACCAGGGCATGTGAAGCGTCTGGGGTAAACCATGCAAAGTGTGTGGGGCCTGGATGTGGAAAGGGAGCTGTGGTTTCGGTGCATTAATACATGACAGCTAGAGCCTGAGTGTGAACGAATGGGGCCTTTGGTGTTTTTCCTAGCGCTACCTCGCACACATGAGGGGGGAGGGGGTTGTTATTCCATGTGTGGCGAGGTGGCGATGGGAACAAATGAAGGCAGACAGTATGAATTATGTACATGTGTATATATGTATATGTCTGTGTGTGTATATATATGTGTACATTGAGAAGTATAGGTATGTATATTGTGCGTGTGGACATGTATGTATATACATGTGTATGTGGGCGGGTTGGGCCATTCTTTCGTCTGTTTCCTTGCGCTACCTCGCTAACGCGGGAGACAGCGACAAAGCAAAATAAATATATATAAAATATATATATTCATTCATTTTCATTATACTTATGTGTGGCAAGGTGGCGATGGGAATGGATGAAGGCATCAAGCATGTGTATGTGCATGTGTATATATGTGTGTATGTACATGTATGTATGTATGTGTGTGTCTATGTATATGTATGTATACGTTGAAATGTATAGGTATGTATATATGTGTGTGTGTGGGCGTTTATATATGTACATGTGTATGTGGGTGGGTTGGTCCATTCTTTTGTCTGTCTCCTTGCGCTACCTTGCAGACGCAGGAGATGGCGATTAAGTATGATAAGACGAGTAAATATATATCCCTGGGTATAGGGGAGAAATAATACTTCCCACATATTCCCCACGTTTCATAGAAGGTGACTAAAGGGGGCGGGAGCGGGGTGCTAGAAACCCTCCCGTCCTTGTACCTTAACATTCTAAAAGTGGAAACAGAAGAAGGATTCATGTGGGGAGTGCTCATCCTCCTCGAAGGTTCAGATTGGGATGTCTTAATGAGGGTGAATGTAACAAAGATGAGGAAAAAGGAGAGATAGGTAGTATGTTTGGGGAATGGAACCTGGATGTTTTGGCTCTGAGTGAAGCGAAACTCAAGGGTAATGGGGAAGAGTGGTTTGGGAATGTCTTGGGAGTAAAGTCAGGGGTTGGTGAGAGGTCAAGATCAAAGGAAGGAGTAGCACTACTCCTGAATCAGGAGTTGTGGGAGTATGTGATAGAGTATAAGAAAGTAAACTCTAGATTGATATGGGTAAAACTGAAAGTGGAGAGAGATGGGTGATAACTGGTACCTATGTGCCTGGTCATGAGAAGAAAGATCATGAGAGGCAAGTGTTTTGAAAGCAGCTGAGTGTGTCAGCAGCTTTGATGCACAAGACTGGGCTATAGTGATGGGTGATTTGAAAAGGTGAGTAATGTGGCAGTTGAGGGTATAAATGGTGTACATGGGGTGTTCAGTATTGTAAATGGAAATGGTGAAGAGCTTGTAGATCTGCGTGTTGAAAAAGAACTGGTGATTGGGAATACCTCCTTTAAAAAGAGAGATATACAGTAGTATACGTATGTAAGTAGGAGAGAGGGCCAGAGAGCTTTATTGGATTACGTGTATACTGATAGGCGTGTGAGAGAGACTTCTGAATGCTAATGCGCTGAGAAGGGCAGCTGGGGTGATGTCTGATCATTATATTGTGGAGGCAAAGGTAAAGATTTGTAGAGGTTTTCAGAAAAGAAGAGAGAACGTTGAGGTGAAGAGAGTGGCGAGAGTAAGAGAGCTTGGAAAGGAAGCTTGTGTGAGGAAGTACCAGGAGAGATTGAATAAAGGATGGCAAAAGGTGAGAGCAAATGACGTAAGGGGAGTGGGGAAGGAATGGGATGTATTTAGGGAAGCAGTGATGGCTTGTGCAAAAGATGTTTTTGGCACGAGAATCATGGGAGGTAGGCACATTAGAAAGGGTAGTGAATGGTGGGATGAAGAAGTGAGATTATTAGTGAAAGAGAAGAGAGAGGCGTTTGGACGATTTTTGTAGGGAAATAGTGCAAATGACAGGGAGATGTATAAAAGAAAGAGGCAGGAGGTCAAGAGAAAGGTGCAAGACGTGAAAAAGAGGGCAAATGAGAGTTGGGTTGAGAGAATATCTTTAAATTTTAGGGGGAATAAAAAGATAAGGGAGAAAGAATACTTCCCCCACATTCCTCACGTGTCGTATAAGGCGACTAAAGGGGACAGGAGCGGGGGGCTGGAAACCCTCCCCTCCTTGTATTTTAACTTTCTAAAAGGGGAAACAGAAGAAGGAGTCATGCGGGGAGTGCTCATCCTCCTTGAAGGCTCAGATTGGAGTGTCTAAATGCGTGTGGATGTAACCAAGATGAGAAAAAAGGAGAGATAGGTAGTATGTTTGAGGAAAGGAACCTGGATGTTTTTGCTCTGAGTGAAATGAAGCTCAAGGGTAAAGGGGAAGAGTGATTTGGGAATGTCTTGGGAGTAAAGTCAGGGGTTAGTGAGAGGACAAGAGCAAGGGAAGGAGTAGCACTACTCCTGAAACAGGAGTGTTGGGAGTATGTGATAAGAGTGTAAGGAAGTAAACTCTAGATTGATAAGGGTAAAACTGAAAATGGATGGAGAGAGATGGGAGACTATTGGTGCATATGCATCTGGGCATCAGAAGCAAGATAATGAGAGGCAAGTGCTTTGGGAGCAGCTGAGTGAGTTGTGTTAGTAGTTTTGATGCACGAGACCGGGTTATAGTGATGGGTGATTTGAATGCAAAGATGAGTAATGTGGCAGTTGAGGGAATAATTGGTGTACATGGGGTGTTCAGTGTTGTAAATGGAAATGGTGAAGAGCTTGTAGATTTATATTCTGAAAAAGGACTGGTGATTGGGAATACCTGGTTTAAAAAGCGATATACACATAAGCATACGTATGTAAGTGGGAGAGATGGCCAGAGAGTGTTATTGGATTACGTGTTAATTGATAGGCGCGCGAAAGAGAGACTTTTGGATGTTAATGTGCTGAGAGGTGCAACTGGAGGGATGTCTGATCATTATCTTGTGGAGGCGAAGGTGAAGATTTGTAGAGGTTTTCAGAAAAGAAGAGAGAATGTTGGGGTAAAGAGAGTGGTGAGAGTAAGTGAGCTTGGGAAGGAGACTTGTGGGTGGAAGTACCAGGAGAGAATGAGTACAGAATGGAAAAAGTTGAGAACAAAGGACATAAGGGGGGTGGGGGAGGAATGGGATGTATTTAGGGAAGCAATGACGGCTTGCGCAAAAGATGCTTGTGGTATGAGAAGCGTGGGAGGTGGGCAGATTAGAAAGGGTAGTGAGTGGTGGGATGAAGAAGTAAGATTATTAGTGAAAGAGAAGGAAGAGGCATTTGGACGATTTTTGCAGGGAAATAATGCAAATGACTGGGAGATGTAAAAAAGAAAGAGACAGGAGATCAAGAGAAAGGTGCAAGAGGTAAATATGAGGGCAAATGAGAGTCTGGGTGAGAGAGTATCATTAAATTTTAAGGAGAATAAAAAGATGTTTTGGAAGGAGGTAAAGTGCGTAAGGCAAGGGAATCAATGGGAAGTTCAGTGAAGGGGGCTAATGGGGTAGTGATAACAAGTAGTGGTGATATGAGAAGGAGATGGAGTGAGTATGTTGAAGGTTTGTTGAATGTGTTTGATAATAGAGTGGCAGATATAGGGTATTTTAGTCGCGGTGGTGTGCAAAGTGAGAGGGTTAGGGAAAATGATTTGGTAAACAGAGAAGAGGTAGTAAAAGCTTTGCGGAAGATGAAAGCCAGCAAGGCAGCGGGTTTGGATGGTATTACAGTGGAATTTATTAAAAAAGGGGGTGACTGTATTGGTGACTGGTTGGTAAGCTTATTTAATGTATGTATGATTCATGGTTCGGTGCCTGAAGACTGCCAGAATGCTTGCATAGTGCCATTGTACAAAGGCAAAGGGGATAAAAGTTAGTGCTCAAATTACAGAGGTATAAGTTTGTTGAGTGTTCCTGGGAAATTATATGGGAGGGTATTGATTGAGAGGGTGAAGGCATGTACAGAGCATCAGATTGGGGAAGAGCAGTGTGGTTTCAGAAGTGGTAGAGGATGTGTGGATCAAGTATTTGCTTTGAAGAATGTATGTGAGAAATACTTAGAAAAGCAAATGGATTTGTATGTAGCATTTATGGATCTGGAGAAGGCATATGATAGAGTTGATAGAGATGCTCTGTGGATGGTATTAACAATATATGGTGTGGGAGGCAAGTTGTTAGAAGCAGTGAAAAGTTTTTATCAAGCATGTAAGGCATGTGTACATGTAAGAAGAGAGGAAAGTGATTGGTTCTCAGTGAATGTAGGTTTGCGGCAGGGGTGTGTGATGTCTCCATGGTTGTTTAATTTGTTTATGGATGGGGTTGATAGAGAGGTGAATGCAAGAGTTTTGGAAAGAGGGGCAAGTATGAAGTCTGTTGTGGATGAGAGAGCTTGGGAAGTGAGTCAGTTGTTGTTCACCAATGATACAGCATTGGTGGCTGATTCGTGTGAGAAACTGCAGAAGCTGGTGACTGTGTTTGGTAAAGTGTGTGAAAGAGGAAAGCTGAAAGTAAATGTGAATAAGAGAAAGGTTATTAGGTACAGTAGGGTTGAGGGACAAGTCAATTGGGAGGTAAGTTTGAATGGAGGAAAAGTGGTGAAAGTACAGTGCTTTAGATATCTGGGAGTGGATTTGGCAGCGGGTGGAACAACGGAAGCAGAAGTGAATCATAGGGTGGGGGAGGGGGCGAAAGTTCTGGGAGCGTTGAAGAATGTGTGGAAGTCGAGAACGTTATCTCGGAAAGCAAAAATGGGTATGTTTGAAGGAAAAGTGGTTCAAATAATGTTATATGGTTGCGAGGCGTGGGCTATAAATAGAGTTGTGCGGAGGAGAGTGGATGTGCTGGAAATGAGATGTTTGAGGACAATATGTGGTGTGAGATGGTTTGATCGAGTAAGTAATAATTGGGTAAGAGAGATGTGTGGTGATAAAAAAAGAGTGGTTGAGAGAGCAAAAGAGGGTGTTTTGAAACGGTTTGGTCACATGGAGAGAATGAGTGAGGAAAGATTGACCAAGAGGATATATGTGTCAGAGGTAGAGGGAACGAGGAGAAGTGGGAGACCAAATTGGAGGTGGAAAGATGGAGTGAAAAAGATTTTGAGTGACCGGGGCCTGAACATGCAAGAGGGCGAAAGGCGTGCAAGGAATAGAGTCTATTGGAACGATGTAGTATACCTGGGTCGACGTGCTGTCAATGGATTGAACCAGGGCATGTGAAGCATCTGGGGTAAACCATGGAAAGTTCCGTGAGGCATGGATGTGGAAATGGAGCTGTGGTTTCGGTGCATTATTACATGATAGCTAGAGACTGAGTGTGAACGAATGTGTCCTTTGTTGTCTCTTCCTAGCGCTACCTTGCGCACGTGCTGGGGGAGGGGGTTGTTATTTTATGTGTGGCGGGTTGGCGATGGAATGAATAAAGGCAGATAGTATGAATTATGTACATGCGTATATATGTATATGTCTGTGTGTGTATATATATATGTATACGTTGAGATGTGTGTGGACGTGTATGTATATAAATGTGTATGTGGGTGGGTTGGGCCATTCTTTTGTCTGTTTCCTTGCGCTACCTCGCTAACGCAGGAGACAGCGACAAAGCAAAATAATGATAGTGACAAAAAAGATGGTTTGGAAGGAGGTATATAAAGTGCGTAAGACAAGAGAATAAATGGGAATATTGGTGAAGGGGGCTAAGGGGAGGTAATAACAAGTAGTGGTGATGTGAGGAGATGGAGTGAGTATTTTGAAGGTTTATTAATGTGTTTGATGATAGAGTGGCAGATATAGGGTGTTTTGGTCGACGTGGTGCGTGAAGTGAGAGGGTCTGGGAGAATAATTTGGTAAACAGACAAGAGGTAGGAAAAGCTTTGCGGAAGATGAAAGCTGGCAAGGCGGTGAGTTTGGATGGTGCTGCAGTGGAATTTATTGAAAAAGGGGGTGACTGTGTTGTTGACTGGTTGGCGAGGATACTCAATGTATGTATGGCTCATGGTGAAGGAATAAGTTTGTTGAGTATTCCTGGGAAATTATATGGGAGGGTATTGACTGAGAGGGTGAAGGCATATACAGAGCATCAGATTGGGGAAGAGCAGTGTGGTTTCAGAAATGGTAGAGGATGAGTGGATCAGGTGTTTGCTTTGAAGAATGTATGTGAGAAATACTTAGAAAAACAAATGGATTTGTATGTAGCATTAATGGATCTGGAGAAGGCATATGACAGGGATGATAAAGATGCTCTGTGGAAGGTATCAATTGTATATGGCGTGGGAGGGAAGTTGTTAGAAGCAGTGAAGTTTTTATCGAGGATGTAAGGCATGTGTACAAGAAGGAAGAGAGGAAAGTGATTGGTTCTCAGTGAATGTCAGTTTGCGGCAGGGGTGCGTGATCACCATGATTGTTTAATTTGTTTATGGATGAGGTTATTTGGGAGGTGATTGCAAGAGTTTTGGAGAGGGGGGGGGGCAAGTATACAGTCTGTTGTGGATGAGAGGGCTTGGGAAGTGAGTCAGTTGTTGTTTGCTGACGATACAGTGCTGGTGGCTGATTTGGGTGAGAAATTGCAGAAGCTGGTGACTGAGTCTGGTAAAGTGTGTGAATGAAGAAAGCTGAGAGTAAATGTGAATAAGAACAAGGTTATTAGGTTCAGTAGGGTTGAGGGACAAGTCAACTGGGAGGTGAGTTTGAATGGAAAAAAGCTGGAGGAAGTGAAGAGTTTTAGATATCTGGGAGTGGACTTGGCAGTCTTAGAAGCCATAGCTAGGATTAAAGTTTAGCAAAATAAGCTAAGGATCTCACATAATTGCTGTATCACCACCAACAAGTGCAAGGTAAAGAATGTAAATGAGCGTACCCTACACACAATGTCATCTGTGGCCACCAAGTAAACTAGTGTGGTGGCCGCGGTAATTTCAAGTTCGCTCACGTAATTTTGTCTGGACTAAAGGAGGTACCGAACCATCAGTTGCCGGAAACTCGGTGGTGTGCCTGTGAAATATATATATATATATATATATATATATATATATATATATATATATATATATATATATATATATATATATACTTTTTTATTATTATTATTTTGCTTTGTCGCTGTCTCCCGCGTCTGCGAGGTAGCGCAAGGAAACAGACGAAAGAAACGGCCCAACCCACCCCCATACACATGTATATACATACACGTCCACACACGCAAATATACATACCTATACATCTCAATGTACACATATATATACACACACAGGCACCTACATATATACACATGCACACAATTCACACTATCTGCCTTTATTCATTCCCATCGCCACCTCGCCACACATGAAATAACATCCCCCTCCCCCCTCATGTGTGCGAGGTAGCGCTAGGAAAAGACAACAAAGGCCCCATTCGTTCACACTCAGTCTCTAGCTGTCATGCAATAATGCCCAAAACCACAGCTCCCTTTCCGCATCCAGGCCCCACAGAACTTTCCATGGTTTACCCCAGACACTTCACATGCCCTGGTTCAATCCATTGACAGCACGTCGACCCCGGTATACCACATCGATCCAATTCACTCTATTCCTTGCCCGTCTTTCACCCTCCTGCATGTTCAGGCCCCGATCACTCAAAATCTTTCTCACTCCATCTTTCCATCTCCAATTTGGTCTCCCACTTCTCCTCGTTCCCTCCACCTGCGACACATATATCCTCTTGGTCAATCTTTCCTCACTCATTCTCTCCATGTGCCCAAACCATTTCAAAAAACCCTCTTCTGCTCTCTCAACCACGCTCTTTTTATTTCCACACATCTCTCTTACCCTTACATTACTTACTCGATCAAACCACCTCACACCACATATTGTCCTCAAACATCTCATTTCCAGCACATCCACCCTCCTGCGCACAACTCTATCCATAGCCCTCGCCTCGCAACCATACAACATCGTTAGAACCACTATTCCTTCAAACATAGCCATTTTTGCTTTGGGAGATAATGTTCTCGACTTCCACACATTCTTCAAGGCTCCCAGGATTTTCGCCTCCTCCCCCAGCCTATGATTCACTTCCGCTTCCATGGTTCCATCCGCTGCCAGATCCACTCCCAGATATCTAAAACACTTTACTTCCTCCAGTTTTTCTCCATTCATACTTACCTCCCAATTAACTTGACTCACAACCCTACTGTACCTAATAACCTTGCTCTTCTTCACATTTACTCTTAACTTTCTTCTTTCACATACTTTACCAAACTCAGTCACCAGCTTCTGCAGTTTCTCACATGAATCAGCCACCAGCGCTGTATCATCAGCGAACAACGACTGACTCACTTCCCAAGCTCTCTCATCCCCAACAGACTTCATACTTGCCCCTCTTTCCAAAACTCTTGCATTCACCTCCCTAACAACCCCATTCATAAACAAATTAAACAACCATGGAGACATAACACACCCCTGCCGCAAACCTACATTCACTGAGAACCAATCACTTTCCTTTCTTCCTACACGTACTCATGCCTTACATCCTCGATAAAAACTTTTCACTGCTTCTAACAACTTGCCTCCCACACCATATATTCTAAGTACCTTCCATAGAGCATCTCTATCAACTCTATCATATGCCTTCTCCAGATCCATAAATGCTACATACAAATCCATTTACTTTTCTAAGTATTTCTCACATACATTCTTCAAAGCAAACACCTGATCCAAACAGCCTCTACCACTTCTGAAACCACACTGCTCTTCCCAATCTGCTCCGTACATGCCTTCATCCTCTCAATCAATACCCTCCCATATAATTTACCAGGAATACTAATTCTAAAATGGGGAAATATATATATATATATATATATATATATATATATATATATATATATATATATATATATATATATATATATATATATTGGAAAGGATCACAATTTTGCGCGTGATCAAGATATTCCTATGAGTCCACGGGGAAAATGAAGCATGAAAAGTTACCAAGTGCGCTTTCGTGTAATAATCACATCATCAGGGGAGACACAAGAGAGAAATATAACAGTCAATTGATATGCATCGAAGAGACGAAGCTAGAGCGCCATTTGGTAAACATGTGACTGTCCAAAACATACAACGAGCGTTCATACACTTATCATTTTACAAATCTTATCAACAATAAAGTTATCTAATTTGTATAGACCATCACTAATATTAAGATTATAATTCTTTGTGTATTTAATAATAGAAGATTCAATGATATTTCTCTTGGTAATAGAGTTAGAATTAACAACTGAGATGGCGTTACTCCAGTCAATACAATGATCATAGTTTTTAACATGATTAAAGAAGGCATTTGATTCTTGTCCCGTTCTTATACTATATTTATGTTGCTTAAGTCTAACAGAAAGATCCTTACCAGTCTGACCAACATAAAATTTATCACAGTTTCCACAAGGAACTTTATAGATGCAACCAAGAGAATTTTCTGGTGAATTCCTGATTAAGATATTCTTTATAGTATTATTGTTGCTAAAGGCAACATTTACATTAAAGAATTTAAGCAACGTGGGAAGCAAAGTGAAATTATCATTAAAAGGGAGAACTAAAAGATCCTTGGTGTTAATGGGAGGTTTGGGCTCAACTCTATAAAATGATTTCTTTGCTAACTTAAGGGATTTATCAATGAAAGATCTAGGGTACTTTAACTTAGATCCAATAGAATATATCTTCTCAAGCTCATCATCAATAAACTCTGGACTGCAAATACGTAATGCCCTTAGGAACATAGATTGAAATGATGATAAATTAACTCTGTCATGTTGAGATGAGTAATAATGGATATATGAGCATACATTGGTGGGTTTTCTGTATATGCTAAACTTAAACTTGTTTCCTTGTCTATGGATCATGCAATCTAAAAATGGTAACATACCATTATTTTCATTTTCTACAGTAAATTTGATGGAAGGTACTAAATTGTTAAGTAAGGGGAGAAATATTTCTAAATTTTCATTTGTTGGCCAAACACAAAGAACATCATTTACATACCTAAACCAAATAGCATTAGAAGGTAAGATATCCTTTAGTAATTTTGTTTCAAAAAATTCCATATAAAGATTACTTAGTACAGGTGAAATAGGGTTACCCATTGCCATACAAATTTTTGAGCATAATAATCTCCATTAAATTGAAATACACAGTCTTTTATACACAATTTTATCAGTTCAATGAAATTAGACTTTGAAACAGGTAAATGAATATCATCCAAGACATCAAATAAATATTCTAAAAGGTCATCAACTGGAACTTTAGTGAAAAGTGAGGAAGCATCAAAGCCAACTAGTTTGAAATCAAAATTAATATTGATATTGTTTAGCTTGTTGACTAAATCTACATTGTTCATGATATTAGAAGTTGATACGTAAGTTGGACCATCTTATTGAAAACAGCGACTGGACCAAGAACACAAACCCATCTTTTGTGGTAAACCTGTTTAATAAACCACAAGATAAAGATTCCTGGTGTGCATCAGGCTATGGTTTAAGTTTTGTGTGCTCTAACAGAGAAGCCAGCTGTGTTGGTCACAAAGTCTTTTTGTAATTTAGAAAAATACAGTAATTTAAGTAATGATAATATTAATATTTGCAAGGGTTTACTGTATGCCAATTTGTCAAAACCAGTGGAAGCTAACTGCCCTAAAAGATTCATAAGAGCTATTAACACTTTAAAAAAAAGACAAGGATATACATATTACTAAAGCAGATAAGGCTAACACTGTTGTGATTTTAGACAAAAGTAACTATTTATCTAAAATGAATGGTCTTCTAAATGATAACACAACATATTCTAAACTTAGTAAAAAATCCTTTAGAAGCAGTCAATTCTCACTTCAATAAAGAAATGAAGTTGTTTTTGAAAGGTAACATTTCTCTTATCAAAAATTTGTCATCTTTGTCCCCTTCATTGCCATATATGTATGGACTTATCAAAACACATAAACAAAATTTTCCAGCAAGACCTATAGTGAGTTCATTAGGCTCCATCACATATAAATTATCAAAATGGTTAGTTTCCTTATTAAGCCCTTTAGTGGGTAATGAATCAAATTCTAATATCATGAACAATGTAGATTTAGTCAACAAGCTAAACAATATCAATGTTAATTTTGATTTCAAACTAGTTAGCTTTGATGTTTCGTCACTTTTCACTAAAGTTCCAGTTGATGACCTTTTAGAATATTTATTTGATGTCTTGGATGTTATTCATTTACCTGTTTCAAAGTCTAATTTCATTGAACTGATAAAATTGTGTATAAAAGACTGTGTATTTCAATTTAATGGAGATTATTATGCTCAAAAATTTTGTATGGCAATGGGTAACCCTATTTCACCTGTACTAAGTAATCTTTATATGGAATTTTTTGAAACAAAATTACTAAAGGATATCTTACCTTCTAATGCAATTTGGTTTAGGTATGAAGATGTTCTTTGTGTTTGGCCAACAAATGAAAATTTAGAAATATTTCTCCCCATACTTAACAATTTAGTACCTTCCATCAAATTTACTGTAGAAAATGAAAATAATGGTATGTTACCATTTTTAGATTGCATGATCCATAGACAAGGAAACAAGTTTAAGTTTAGCATATACAGAAAACCCACCAATGTATGCTCATATATCCATTATTACTCATCTCAACATGACAGAGTTAAATTATCATCATTTCAATCTATGTTCCTAAGCGCTTTACGTATTTGCAGTCCAGAGTTTATTGATGATGAGTTTGAGAAGATATATTCTATTGGATCTAAGTTAAAGTACCCTAGATCTTTCATTGATAAATCCCCTAAATTAGCAAAGAAATCATTTTATAGAGTTGAGCTCAAACCTCCCATTGACACCAAGAATCTTTTAGTTCTCCCTTTTAATAGTAATTTCACTTTGCTTCCCATGTTCCTTAAATTCTTTAATGTAAATGTTGCCTTTAGCAACAATAATACTATAAAGAATATCTTAATCAGGAATTCACCAAAAAATTCTCTTGGTTGCATCTATAAAGTTCCTTGTGGAAACTGTGATAAATTTTATGTTGGTCAGACTGGTAAGGATCTTTCTGTTAGACTTAAGCAACATAAATATAGTATAAGAACGGGACAAGAATCAAATGCCTTCTTTAATCATGTTAAAAACTATGATCATTGTATTGACTGGAGTAACGCCATCTCAGTTGTTAATTCTAACTCTATTACCAAGAGAAATATCATCGAATCTTCTATTATTAAATACACAAAGAATTATAATCTTAATATTAGTGATGGTCTATACAAATTAGATAACTTTATTGTTGATAGGATTTGTAAAATGATAAGTGTATGAACGCTCGTTGTATGTTTTGGACAATCACATGTTTACCAAATGGCGTCCTAGCTTCGTCTCTTCGATGCATATCAACTGACTGTTATATTTCTCTCTTGTGTCTCCCCTGATGATGTGATTATTACGCGAAAGCGTACTTGGGAACTTTTCGTGTTTCATTTTCCCCGTGGACTCATAGGAATATATATATATATATATATATATATATATATATATATATATATATATATATATATATATATATATATATATATAATATTTTTTGCTTTGTCGCTGTCTCCCGCGTTTGCGAGGTAGCGCAAGGAAACAGACGAAAGAAATGGCCCCACCCCCCCCCCCCCATACACATGTATATACATACGTCCACACACGCAAATGTACATACCTACACAGCTTTCCATGGTTTACCCCAGACGCTTCACATGCCCTGATTCAATCCACTGACAGCACGTCAACCCCGGTATACCACATCGATCCAATTCACTCTATTCCTTGCCCTCCTTTCACCCTCCTGCATGTTCAGGCCCCGATCACACAAATCTTTTTCACTCCATCTTTCCACCTCCAATTTGGTCTCCCACTTCTCCTCGTTCCCTCCACCTCCGACACATATATCCTCTTGGTCAATCTTTCCTCACTCATTCTCTCCATGTGCCCAAACCATTTCAAAAAACCCTCTTCTGCTCTCTCAACCACGCTCTTTTTATTTCCACACATCTCTCTTACCCTTACATTACTTACTCGATCAAACCACCTCACACCACATATTGTCCTCAAACATCTCATTTCCAGCACATCCACCCTCCTGCGCACAACTCTATCCATAGCCCTCGCCTCGCAACCATACAACATCGTTAGAACCACTATTCCTTCAAACATACCTATTTTTGCTTTCTGAGATAATGTTCTCGACTTCCACACATTCTTCAAGGCTCCCAGGATTTTCGCCTCCTCCCCCAGCCTATGATTCACTTCCGCTTCCATGGTTCCATCCGCTGCCAGATCCACTCCCAGATATCTAAAACACTTTACTTCCTCCAGTTTTTCTCCATTCATACTTACCTCCCAATTAACTTGACTCACAACCCTACTGTACCTAATAACCTTGCTCTTCTTCACATTTACTCTTAACTTTCTTCTTTCACATACTTTACCAAACTCAGTCACCAGCTTCTGCAGTTTCTCACATGAATCAGCCACCAGCGCTGTATCATCAGCGAACAACGACTGACTCACTTCCCAAGCTCTCTCATCCCCAACAGACTTCATACTTGCCCCTCTTTCCAAAACTCTTGCATTCACCTCCCTAACAACCCCATTCATAAACAAATTAAACAACCATGGAGACATAACACACCCCTGCCGCAAACCTACATTCACTGAGAACCAATCACTTTCCTTTCTTCCTACACGTACTCATGCCTTACATCCTCGATAAAAACTTTTCACTGCTTCTAACAACTTGCCTCCCACACCATATATTCTAAGTACCTTCCATAGAGCATCTCTATCAACTCTATCATATGCCTTCTCCAGATCCATAAATGCTACATACAAATCCATTTACTTTTCTAAGTATTTCTCACATACATTCTTCAAAGCAAACACCTGATCCACACATCCTCTACCACTTCTGAAACCACACTGCTCTTCCCAATCTGCTCCGTACATGCCTTCATCCTCTCAATCAATACCCTCCCATATAATTTACCAGGAATACTAATTCTAAAATGGGGAAATATATATATATTTCAGTGGCCGTGGTGGCGCCCAGGTTCGGTGAAGACATTGAATGGCATCCCTCCTGCTTCACGTGTGCCACGTGCACTGAGCTGCTGGTCGACCTGGTGTACTGTGTGTGGGAGGACACGATCCACTGTGGCAGGCACTACGCGGAGAAGCTCAAGCCTCGCTGTGCTGCTTGTGACGAGGTTAATTGGTGCACAATCAAGAACCAGTGAATTTCATCGCCGCCATAAGAAGGAGATCCAGCTTATATACAGAGGCTTCAAACAGACTGCGGAGCTCCGGCACAAAATTCGAAGGTCAAGACACGGTGACTGGTCTACCCCCAGGATTGCCCACCTCACACAAGCCTCGCTAAAGTGACGGCTCCACCACTTCACTTGCTGGAACCCTCATCGCATGACCGTCACTCACCACCACAACCCAGCAAAAAAATGGATGTGTGTGGATGTAACCAAGATGTGAAGACCCTTACTGGAAAAACAATCACTCTTGAAGTAGAACCTTCAGACACAATTGAAAATGTGAAGGAAAATAGTGAAATTGGAAAAAATGTAGCTTAGACATCGAAGCTTATTGATACAGTGGTTAAATTGATGAGAGCTGCTATTGACGTTTGTGTAAATAAATTATACATTTCCTTTTTTCCATAGCCAGAGGTTGAACCATTATGTGATATTCATTTTTTTCCATTCATTTCAAGCTAGAAGTTTCAGTTTTCTAAATTGTTTCTTACATTTTTCATATGTATATATATGTGTGTGTGTGTGTGTGTGTGTGTGTGTGCGCGTGTGTGTGTGTGTGTGTGTGTGTGTGTGTGTATATGTATATATGTATGTATATTATCCCTGGGGATAGGGGTGAAAGAATACTTCCCACGTATTCCTCGCGTGTCGTAGAAAGCGACTAGAGAGGACGGGAGCGGGGGGCCAAAAATCCTCCCCTCCTTGTATAAACTTTCTAAAATGGGAAACAGAAGAAGGAGTCACGCGGGGAGTGCTCATCCTCCTCGAAGGCTCACAGTGGGGTGCCTAAATGTGTGTGGATGTAACCAAGATGTGAAAAAAGGAGAGATAGGTAGTATGTTTGAGGAAAGGAACCTGGATGTTTTGGCTCTGAGTGAAACGAAGCTCAAGGGTAAAGGGGAAGAGTGGTTTGGGAATGTCTGGGGAGTAAAGTCAGGGGTTAGTGAGAGGACAAGAGCAAGGGAAGGAGTAGCAATACTCCTGAAACAGGAGTTGTGGGAGTATGTGATAGAGTGTAAGAAAGTAAATTCTCGATTAATATGGGTAAAACTGAAAGTTGATGGAGAGAGGTGGGTGATTATTGGTGCATATGCACCTGGGCATGAGAAGAAAGATCAAGAGAGGCAAGTGTTTTGGGAGCAGCTGAATGAGTGTGTTAGTGGTTTTGATGCACGAGACCGGGTTATAGTGATGGGTGATTTGAATGCAAAGGTGAGTAATGTGGCAGTTGAGGGAATAATTGGTATACATGGGGTGTTCAGTGTTGTAAATGGAAATGGTGAAGAGCTTGTAGATTTATGTGCTGAAAAAGGACTGATGATTGGGAATACCTGGTTTAAAAAGCGAGATATACATAAGTATACTTATGTAAGTAGGAGAGATGGCCAGAGAGCGTTATTGGATTACGTGTTAATTGACAGGCGTGCGAAAGAGAGACTTTTGGATGTTAATGTGCTGAGAGGTGCAACTGGAGGGATGTCTGATCATTATCTTGTGGAGGCTAAGGTGAAGATCTGTATGGGTTTTCAGAAAAGAAGAGTGAATGTTGGGGTGAAGAGGGTGGTGAGAGTAAGTGAGCTTGAGAAGGAGACCTGTGTGAGGAAGTACCAGGAGAGACTGAGTACAGAATGGAAAAAGGTGAGAACAATGGAAGCAAGGGGAGTGGGGGAGGAATGGGATGTATTTAGGGGATCAGTGATGGATTGCGCAAAAGATGCTTGTGGCATGAGAAGAGTGGGAGGTGGGTTGATTAGAAAGGGTAGTGAGTGGTGGGATGAAGAAGTAAGAGTATTAGTGAAAGAGAAGAGAGAGGCATTTGGACGATTTTTGCAGGGAAAAAATGCAATTGAGTGGGAGATGTATAAAAGAAAGAGACAGGAGGTCAAGAGAAAGGTGCAAGAGGTGAAAAAAAGGGCAAATGAGAGTTGGGGTGAGAGAGTATCATTAAATTTTAGGGAGAATAAAAAGATGTTCTGGAAGGAGGTAAATAAAGTGCGTAAGACAAGGGAGCAAATGGGAACTTCAGTGAAGGGCGCAAATGGGGAGGTGATAACAAGTAGTGGTGATGTGAGAAGGAGATGGAGTGAGTATTTTGAAGGTTTGTTGAATGTGTTTGATGATAGAGTGGCAGATATAGGGTGTTTTGGTCGAGGTGGTGTGCAAAGTGAGAGGGTTAGGGAAAATGATTTGGTAAACAGAGAAGAGGTAGTGAAAGCTTTGCGGAAGATGAAAGCCGGCAAGGCAGCAGGTTTGGATGGTATTGCAGTGGAATTCATTAAAAAAGGGGGTGACTGTATTGTTGACTGGTTGGTAAGGTTATTTAATGTATGTATGACTCATGGTGAGGTGCCTGAGGATTGGCGGAATGCGTGCATAGTGCCATTGTACAAAGGCAAAGGGGATAAGAGTGAGTGCTCAAATTACAGAGGTATAAGTTTGTTGAGTATTCCTGGTAAATTATATGGGAGGGTATTGATTGAGAGGGTGAAGGCATGTACAGAGCATCAGATTGGGGAAGAGCAGTGTGGTTTCAGAAGTGGTAGAGGATGTGTGGATCAGGTGTTTGCTTTGAAGAATGTATGTGAGAAATACTTAGAAAAGCAAATGGATTTGTATGTAGCATTTATGGATCTGGAGAAGGCATATGATAGAGTTGATAGAGATGCTCTGTGGAAGGTATTAAGAATATATGGTGTGGGAGGAAAGTTGTTAGAAGCAGTGAAAAGTTTTTATCGAGGATGTAAGGCATGTGTACGTGTAGGAAGAGAGGAAAGTGATTGGTTCTCAGTGAATGTAGGTTTGCGGCAGGGGTGTGTGATGTCTCCATGGTTGTTTAATTTGTTTATGGATGGGGTTGTTAGGGAGGTAAATGCAAGAGTTTTGGAAAGAGGGGCAAGTATGAAGTCTGTTGGGGATGAGAGAGCTTGGGAAGTGAGTCAGTTGTTGTTCGCTGATGATACAGCGCTGGTGGCTGATTCATGTGAGAAACTGCAGAAGCTGGTGACTGAGTTTGGTAGAGTGTGTGGAAGAAGAAAGTTAAGAGTAAATGTGAATAAGAGCAAGGTTATTAGGTACAGTAGGGTTGAGGGTCAAGTCAATTGGGAGGTGAGTTTGAATGGAGAAAAACTGGAGGAAGTGAAGTGTTTTAGATATCTGGGAGTGGATCTGGCAGCGGATGGAACCATGGAAGCGGAAGTGGATCATAGGGTGGGGGAGGGGGCGAAAATTCTGGGGGCCCTGAAGAATGTGTGGAAGTCGAGAACATTATCTCGGAAAGCAAAAATGGGTATGTTTGAAGGAATAGTGGTTCCAACAATGTTGTATGGTTGCGAGGCGTGGGCTATGGATAGAGTTGTGCGCAGGAGGATGGATGTGCTGGAAATGAGATGTTTGAGGACAATGTGTGGTGTGAGGTGGTTTGATCGAGTGAGCAACGTAAGGGTAAGAGAGATGTGTGGAAATAAAAAGAGCGTGGTTGAGAGAGCAGAAGAGGGTGTTTTGAAGTGGTTTGGGCACATGGAGAGAATGAGTGAGGAAAGATTGACCAAGAGGATATATGTGTCGGAGGTGGAGGGAACGAGGAGAAGAGGGAGACCAAATTCGAGGTGGAAAGATGGAGTGAAAAAGATTTTGTGTGATCGGGGCCTGAACATGCAGGAGGGTGAAAGGAGGGCAAGGAATAGAGTGAATTGGAGCGATGTGGTATACCGGGGTTGACGTGCTGTCAGTGGATTGAATCAAGGCATGTGAAGCGTCTGGGGTAAACCATGGAAAGCTGTGTAGGTATGTATATTTGCGTGTGTGGACGTATGTATATACATGTGTATGGGGGGGGTTGGGCCATTTCTTTCGTCTGTTTCCTTGCGCTACCTCGCAAACGCGGGAGACAGCGACAAAGTATAAAAAATATATATATATATATATATATATATATATATATATATATATATATATATATATATATATATATACATATACATTGGAAAGGATCACAATTTTGCGCGTGATCAAGATATTCCTATGAGTCCACGGGGAAAATGAAGCATGAAAAGTTACCAAGTGCGCTTTCGTGTAATAATCACATCATCAGGGGAGACACAAGAGAGAAATATAACAGTCAGTTGATATGCATCGAAGAGACGAAGCTAGAGCGCCATTTGGTAAACATGTGACTGTCTAAAACATACAACGAGCGTTCATACACTTATCATTTTACTAATCTTATCAACAATAAAGTTATCTAATTTGTATAGACCATCACTAATATTAAGATTATAATTCTTTGTGTATTTAATGATAGAAGATTCAATGATATTTCTCTTGGTAATAGAGTTAGAATTAACAACTGAGATGGCGTTACTCCAGTCAATACAATGATCATAGTTTTTAACATGATTAAAGAAGGCATTTGATTCTTGTCCCGTTCTTATACTATATTTATGTTGCTTAAGTCTAACAGAAAGATCCTTACCAGTCTGACCAACATAAAATTTATCACAGTTTCCACAAGGAACTTTATAGATGCAACCAAGAGAATTTTCTGGTGAATTCCTGATTAAGATATTCTTTATAGTATTATTGTTGCTAAAGGCAACATTTACATTAAAGAATTTAAGCAACGTGGGAAGCAAAGTGAAATTATCATTAAAAGAGAGAACTAAAAGATCCTTGGTGTTAATGGGAGGTTTGGGCTCAACTCTATAAAATGATTTCTTTGCTAACTTAAGGGATTTATCAATGAAAGATCTAGGGTACTTTAACTTAGATCCAATAGAATATATCTTCTCAAACTCATCATCAATAAACTCTGGACTGCAAATACGTAATGCCCTTAGGAACATAGATTGAAATGATGATAATTTAACTCTGTCATGTTGAGATGAGTAATAATGGATATATGAGCATACATTGGTGGGTTTTCTGTATATGCTAAACTTAAACTTGTTTCCTTGTCTATGGATCATGCAATCTAAAAATGGTAACATACCATTATTTTCATTTTCTACAGTAAATTTGATGGAAGGTACTAAATTGTTAAGTAAGGGGAGAAATATTTCTAAATTTTCATTTGTTGGCCAAACACAAAGAACATCATTTACATACCTAAACCAAATAGCATTAGAAGGTAAGATATCCTTTAGTAATTTTGTTTCAAAAAATTCCATATAAAGATTACTTAGTACAGGTGAAATAGGGTTACCCATTGCCATACAAATTTTTGAGCATAATAATCTCCATTAAATTGAAATACACAGTCTTTTATACACAATTTTATCAGTTCAATGAAATTAGACTTTGAAACAGGTAAATGAATATCATCCAAGACATCAAATAAATATTCTAAAAGGTCATCAACTGGAACTTTAGTGAAAAGTGAGGAAGCATCAAAGCCAACTAGTTTGAAATCAAAATTAATATTGATATTGTTTAGCTTGTTGACTAAATCTACATTGTTCATGATATTAGAAGTTGATACGTAAGTTGGACCATCTTATTGAAAACAGCGACTGGACCAAGAACACAAACCCATCTTTTGTGGTAAACCTGTTTAATAAACCACAAGATAAAGATTCCTGGTGTGCATCAGGCTATGGTTTAAGTTTTGTGTGCTCTAACAGAGAAGCCAGCTGTGTTGGTCACAAAGTCTTTTTGTAATTTAGAAAAATACAGTAATTTAAGTAATGATAATATTAATATTTGCAAGGGTTTACTGTATGCCAATTTGTCAAAACCAGTGGAAGCTAACTGCCCTAAAAGATTCATAAGAGCTATTAACACTTTAAAAAAAAGACAAGGATATACATATTACTAAAGCAGATAAGGCTAACACTGTTGTGATTTTAGACAAAAGTAACTATTTATCTAAAATGAATGGTCTTCTAAATGATAACACAACATATTCTAAACTTAGTAAAAAATCCTTTAGAAGCAGTCAATTCTCACTTCAATAAAGAAATGAAGTTGTTTTTGAAAGGTAACATTTCTCTTATCAAAAATTTGTCATCTTTGTCCCCTTCATTGCCATATATGTATGGACTTATCAAAACACATAAACAAAATTTTCCAGCAAGACCTATAGTGAGTTCATTAGGCTCCATCACATATAAATTATCAAAATGGTTAGTTTCCTTATTAAGCCCTTTAGTGGGTAATGAATCAAATTCTAATATCATGAACAATGTAGATTTAGTCAACAAGCTAAACAATATCAATGTTAATTTTGATTTCAAACTAGTTAGCTTTGATGTTTCGTCACTTTTCACTAAAGTTCCAGTTGATGACCTTTTAGAATATTTATTTGATGTCTTGGATGTTATTCATTTACCTGTTTCAAAGTCTAATTTCATTGAACTGATAAAATTGTGTATAAAAGACTGTGTATTTCAATTTAATGGAGATTATTATGCTCAAAAATTTTGTATGGCAATGGGTAACCCTATTTCACCTGTACTAAGTAATCTTTATATGGAATTTTTTGAAACAAAATTACTAAAGGATATCTTACCTTCTAATGCAATTTGGTTTAGGTATGAAGATGTTCTTTGTGTTTGGCCAACAAATGAAAATTTAGAAATATTTCTCCCCTTACTTAACAATTTAGTACCTTCCATCAAATTTACTGTAGAAAATGAAAATAATGGTATGTTACCATTTTTAGATTGCATGATCCATAGACAAGGAAACAAGTTTAAGTTTAGCATATACAGAAAACCCACCAATGTATGCTCATATATCCATTATTACTCATCTCAACATGACAGAGTTAAATTATCATCATTTCAATCAATGTTCCTAAGCGCTTTACGTATTTGCAGTCCAGAGTTTATTGATGATGAGTTTGAGAAGATATATTCTATTGGATCTAAGTTAAAGTACCCTAGATCTTTC
Organism: Panulirus ornatus; assembly: GCF_036320965.1. Lineage (NCBI taxonomy): Eukaryota > Metazoa > Arthropoda > Malacostraca > Decapoda > Palinuridae > Panulirus > Panulirus ornatus. The sequence goes on from NC_092225.1 coordinate 7,170,830, forward strand.
ATTGATAAATCACCTAAGTTAGCAAAGAAATCATTTTATAGAGTTGAGCTCAAACCTCCCATTGACACCAAGAATCTTTTAGTTCTCCCTTTTAATAGTAATTTCACTTTGCTTCCCATGTTCCTTAAATTCTTTAATGTAAATGTTGCCTTTAGCAACAATAATACTATAAAGAATATCTTAATCAGGAATTCACCAAAAAATTCTCTTGGTTGCATCTATAAAGTTCCTTGTGGAAACTGTGATAAATTTTATGTTGGTCAGACTGGTAAGGATCTTTCTGTTAGACTTAAGCAACATAAATATAGTATAAGAACGGGACAAGAATCAAATGCCTTCTTTAATCATGTTAAAAACTATGATCATTGTATTGACTGGAGTAACGCCATCTCAGTTGTTAATTCTAACTCTATTACCAAGAGAAATATCATTGAATCTTCTATTATTAAATACACAAAGAATTATAATCTTAATATTAGTGATGGTCTATACAAATTAGATAACTTTATTGTTGATAAGATTTGTAAAATGACAAGTGTATGAACGCTCGTTGTATGTTTTGGACAATCACATGTTTACCAAATGGCGTCCTAGCTTCGTCTCTTCGATGCATATCAACTGGCTGTTATATTTCTCTCTTGTGTCTCCCCTGATGATGTGATTATTACGCGAAAGCGCACTTGGGAACTTTTCGTGTTTCATTTTCCCCGTGGACTCATAGGAATATATATATATATATATATATATATATATATATATATATATATATATATATATATATAAATATATATATATATATATATATATATATATATATATATATATATATAATATTTTTTGCTTTGTCGCTGTCTCCCGCGTTTGCGAGGTAGCGCAAGGAAACAGACGAAAGAAATGGCCCAACCCACCCCCATACACATGTATATACATACGTCCACACACGCAAATGTACATACCTACACAGCTTTCCATGGTTTACCCCAGACGCTTCACATGCCTTGATTCAATCCACTGACAGCACGTCAACCCCGGTATACCACATCGATCCAATTCACTCTATTCCTTGCCCTCCTTTCACCCTCCTGCATGTTCAGGCCCCGATCACACAAATCTTTTTCACTCCATCTTTCCACCTCCAATTTGGTCTCCCACTTCTCCTCGTTCCCTCCACCTCCGACACATATATCCTCTTGGTCAATCTTTCCTCACTCATTCTCTCCATGTGCCCAAACCATTTCAAAACACCCTCTTCTGCTCTCTCAACCACGCTCTTTTTATTTCCACACATCTCTCTATCCCTTACGTTATTTACTCGATCAAACCACCTCACACCACACATTGTCCTCAAACATCTCATTTCCAGCACATCCATCCTCCTGCGCACAACTCTATCCATAGCCCACGCCTCGCAACCATACAACATTGTTGGAACCACTATTCCTTCAAACATACCTATTTTTGCTTTCTGAGATAATGTTCTCGACTTCCACACATTCTTCAAGGCTCCCAGAATTTTCGCCCCCTCCCCCACCCTATGATCCACTTCCGCTTCCATGGTTCCATCCGCTGCCAGATCCACTCCCAGATTTCTAAAACACTTTACTTCCTCCAGTTTTGCTCCATTCAAACTTACCTCCCAATTGACTTGACCCTCAACCCTACTGTACGTAATAACCTTGCCATTATTCACATTTACTCTTAACTTTCTTCTTTCACACACTTTACCAAACTCAGTCACCAGCTTCTGCAGTTTCTCACATGAATCAGCCACCAGCGCTGTATCATCAGCGAACAACAACTGACTCACTTCCCAAGCTCTCTCATCCCCAACAGACTTCATACTTGCCCCTCTTTCTAAAACTCTTGCATTCACCTCTCTAACAACCCCATCCATAAACAAATTAAACAACCATGGAGACATCACACACCCCTGCCGCAAACCTACATTCACTGAGAACCAATCACTTCCCTCTCTTCCTACACGTACACATGCCTTACATCCTCGATAAAAACTTTTCACTGCTTCTAACAACTTGCCTCCCACACCATATATTCTTAATACCTTCCACAGAGCATCTCTATCAACTCTATCATATGCCTTCTCCAGATCCATAAATGCTACATACAAATCCATTTGCTTTCCTAAGTATTTCTCACATACATTCTTCAAAGCAAACACCTGATCCACACATCCTCTACCACTTCTGAAACCACACTGCTCTTCCCCAATCTGATGCTCTGTACATGCCTTCACCCTCTTAATCAATATATACATATATATATATATATATATATATATATATATATATATATATATATATATATATATATATATATATATATATATATTTCCCCATTTTAGAATTAGTATTCCTGGTAAATTATATGGGAGGGTATTGATTGAGAGGATGGAGGCATGTATAGAGCATCAGATTGGTAAGAGCAGTGTGGTTTCAGAAGTGGTAGAGGATGTGTGGATCAGGTGTTTGCTTTGAAGAATGTATGTGAGAAATACTTAGAAAAGCAAATGGATTTGTATGTAGCATTTGTGGATCTGGAGAAGGCATATGATAGAGTTGATAGAGATGCTCTATGGAAGGTACTAAGAATATATGGTGTGGGAGGCAAGTTGTCAGAAGCAGTGAAAAGTTTTTATCGAGGATGTAAGGCATGTGTACGTGTAGGAAGAGAGGAAAGTGATTTGTTCTCAGTGAATGTAGGTTTGCGGCAGGGGTGTGTGATGTCTCCATGGTTGTTTAATTTGTTTATGGATGGGGTTGTTAAGGAGGTGAATGCAAGAGTTTTGGAAAGAGGGGCAAGTATGAAGTCTGCTGGGGATGAGAGAGCTTGGGATGTGAGTTAGTCGTTGTTCGCTGATGATACAGCGCTGGTGGCTGATTCATGTGAGAAACTGCTGAAGCTGGTGACTGAGTTTGGTAAAGTGTATGAAAGACGAAAGCTAAGAGTAAATGTGAATAAGAGCAAGGTTATTAGGTACAGTAGGGTTGTGGGTCAAGTTAATTGGGAGGTAAGTTTGAATGGAGAAAAACTGGAGGAAGTAAAGTGTTTTAGATATCTGGGAGTGGATCTGGCAGCGGATGGAACCATGGAAGCGGAAGTGAATCATAGGGTGGGGGAGGGGGCGAAAATCCTGGGAGCCTTGAAGAATGTGTGGAAGTCGAGAACATTATCTCGGAAAGGAAAAATGGGTATGTTTGAAGGAATATTGGTTCCAACAATGTTGTATGGTTGCGAGGCGTGGGCTATGGATAGAGTAGTGCGCAGGAGGATGGATGCGCTGGAAATGAGATGTTTGAGGACAATGTGTGGTGTGAGGTGGTTTCATCGAGTAAGTAATGTAAGGGTAAGAGAGATGTGTGGAAATAAAAAGAGCGTGGTTGAGAGAGCAGAAGAGGGTGTTTTGAAATGGTTTGGGCACATGGAGAGAATGAGTGAGGAAAGATTGACCAAGAGGATATATATGTCAGAGGTGGAGGGAACGAGGAGAAGTGGGAGACCAAACTGGAGGTGGAAAGATGGAGTGAAAAAGATTTTGAGTGATCGGGGCCTGAACATGCAGGAGGATGAAAGTCGGGCAAGGAATAGAGTGAATTGGATCGATGTGGTATACCGGGGTTGACGTGCTGTCAGTGGATTGAATCAGGGCATGTGAAGCGTCTGGGGTAAAACATGGAAAGCTGTGTGGGGCCTGGATGTGGAAAGGGAGCTGTGGTTTCCGGTATTATTGCATGACAGCTAGAGACTGAGTGTGAACGAATGAGCCTTTGTTGTCTTTTCCTAGCGCTACCCCGCACACATGAGGGGGGAGGGGGATGGTATTCCATGTGTGGCGAGGTGGCGATGGGAATGAATAAAGGCAGACAGTGTGAACTGTGTGCATGGGTATATATGTATATGTCTGTGTGTGTATATATATGTGTACATTGAGATGTATAGGTATGTATATTTTGTGTGTGTGGACGAGTGTGTATATACATGTGTATGGGGATGGGTTGGGCCATTTCTTTCGTCTGTTTCCTTGCGCTACCTCGAAAACGCGGGAGACAGCGACAAAGCAAAAAAAAAAAAAAAAAAAAGGTGATAACAAGTAGTGGTGATGTGAGAAGGAGATGGAGTGAGTATTTTGAAGGTTTGTTGAATGTGTTTGATGATAGAGTGGCAGATATAGGGTGTTTTGGTCGAGGTGGTGTGCAAAGTGAGAGGGTTAGGGAAAATGATTTGGTAAAAAGAGAAGAGGTAGTGAAAGCTTTGCGGAAGATGAAAGCCGGCAAGGCAGCAGGTTTGGATGGTATTGCAGTGGAATTTATTAAAAAAGGGGGTGACTGTATTGTTGACTGGTTGGTAAGGTTATTTAATGTATGTATGACTCATGGTGAGGTGCCTGAGGATTGGCGGAATGCGTGCATAGTGCCATTGTACAAAGGCAAAGGGGATAAGAGTGAGTGCTCAAATTACAGAGGTATAAGTTTGTTGAGTATTCCTGGTAAATTATATGGGAGGGTATTGATTGAGAGGGTGAAGGCATGTACAGAGCATCAGATTGGGGAAGAGCAGTGTGGTTTCAGAAGTGGTAGAGGATGTGTGGATCAGGTGTTTGCTTTGAAGAATGTATGTGAGAAATACTTAGAAAAGCAAATTTGTATGTAGCATTTATGGATCTGGAGAAGGCATATGACAGAGTTGATAGAGATGCTCTGTGGAAGGTATTAAGAATATTTGGTGTGGGAGGAAAGTTGTTAGAAGCAGTGAAAAGTTTTTATCGAGGATGTAAGGCATGTGTACGTGTAGGAAGAGAGGAAAGTGATTGGTTCTCAGTGAATGTAGGTTTGCGGCAGGGGTGTGTGATGTCTCCATGGTTGTTTAATTTGTTTATGGATGGGGTTGTTAGGGAGGTAAATGCAAGAGTTTTGGAAAGAGGGGCAAGTATGAAGTCTGTTGGGGATGAGAGAGCTTGGGAAGTGAGTCAGTTGTTGTTCGCTGATGATACAGCGCTGGTGGCTGATTCATGTGAGAAACTGCAGAAGCTGGTGACTGAGTTTGGTAAAGTGTGTGGAAGAAGAAAGTTAAGCGTAAATGTGAATAAGAGCAAGGTTATTAGGTACAGTAGGGTTGAGGGTCAAGTCAATTGGGAGGTGAGTTTGAATGGAGAAAAACTGGAGGAAGTGAAGTGTTTTAGATATCTGGGAGTGGATCTGGCAGCGGATGGAACCATGGAAGCGGAAGTGGATCAGAGGGTTGGGGAGGGGGCGAAAATTCTGGGGGCCTTGAAGAATGTGTGGAAGTCGTGAACATTATCTCGGAAAGCAAAAATGGGTATGTTTGAAGGAATAGTGGTTCCAACAATGTTGTATGGTTGCGAGGCGTGGGCTATGGATAGAGTTGTGCGCAGGAGGATGGATGTGCTGGAAATGAGATGTTTGAGGACAATGTGTGGTGTGAGGTGGTTTGATCGAGTGAGTAACGTAAGGGTAAGAGAGATGTGTGGAAATAAAAAAAGCGTGGTTGAGAGAGCAGAAGAGGGTGTTTTGAAGTGGTTTGGGCACATGGAGAGAATGAGTGAGGAAAGATTGACCAAGAGGATATATGTGTCGGAGGTGGAGGGAACGAGGAGAAGAGGGAGACCAAATTGGAGGTGGAAAGATGGAGTGAAAAAGATTTTGTGTGATCGGGGCCTGAACATGCAGGAGGGTGAAAGGAGGGCAAGGAATAGAGTGAATTGGAGCGATGTGGTATACCGGGGTTGATGTGCTGTCAGTGGATTGAATCAAGGCATGTGAAGCGTCTGGGGTAAACCATGGAAAGCTGTGTAGGTATGTATATTTGCGTGTGTGGACGTATGTATATACATGTGTATGGGGGGGGGGGGTTGGGCCATTTCTTTCGTCTGTTTCCTTGCGCTACCTCGCAAACGCGGGAGACAGCGACAAAGTATAATAAAAAAATAATATATATATATATATATATATATATATATATATATATATATATATATATATATATATATAGAGGATGTAAGGCATGTGTACGTGTAGGAAGAGAGGAAAATGATTGGTTCTCAGTGAATGTAGATTTGCGGCAGGGGTGTGTGATGTCTCCATGGTTGTTTAATTTGTTTATGAATGGGGTTGTTAGGGAGGTGAATGCAAGAGTTTTGGAAAGAGGGGCAAGTATGAAGTCTGTTGTGGATGAGAGAGCTTGCGAAGTGAGTCAGTTGTTGTTCGCTGATGATACAGCGCTGGTGGCTGATTCATGTGAGAAACTGCTGAAGCTGGTGACTGAGTTTGGTAAAGTGTATGAAAGAAGAAAGTTAATAGTAAATGTGAATAAGAGCAAGGTTATTAGGTACAGTAGGGTTGAGGGTCAAGTCAATTGGGAGGTAAGTTTGAATGGAGAAAAACTGGAGGAAGTAAAGTGGTTTAGATATCTGGGAGTGGATCTGGCAGCGGATGGAACCATGGAAGCGGAAGTGAATCATAGGGTGGGGAAGGGGGCGAAGATCCTCGGAGCCTTGAAGAATGTGTGGAAGTCGAGAACATTATCTCGGAAAGGAAAAATTGGTTCCAACAATGTTGTATGGTTGCGAGGCGTGGGCTATGGATAGAGTTGTGCGCAGGAGGGTGGATGTGCTGGAAATGAGATGTTTGAGGATAATGTGTGGTGTGAGGTGGTTTGATCGAGTAAGTAATGCAAGGGTAATAGAGATGTGTGGAAATAAAAAGAGCGTGGTTGAGAGAGCAGAAGAGGGTGTTTTGAAATGGTTTGGGCACATGGAGAGAATGAGTGAGGAAAGATTGACCAAGAGGATATATGTGTCTGAGGTGGAGGGAACGAGGAGAAGTGGGAGACCAAATTGGAGGTGGAAAGATGGAGTGAAAAAGATTTTGTGTGATCGGGGCCTGAACATGCCTGAGGGTGAAAGGAGGGCAAGGAATAGAGTAAATTGGATCGATGTGGTATACCGGGGTTGACGTGCTGTCAGTGGATTGAATCAGGGCATGTGAAGCGTCTGGGGCAAACCATGGAAAGTTGTGTGGGGCCTGGATGTGGAAAGGGAGCTGTGATTTCGGGCATTATTGCATGACAGCTAGAGACTGAGTGTGAACGAATGGGGCCTTTGTTGTCTATTCCTAGCGCTACCTCGCACACATGAGGGGGGAGGGGGATGGTATTCCATGTGTGGTGAGGTGGCGATGGGAATGAATAAAGGCAGACAGTGTGAATTGTGTGCATGGGTATATATGTATGTGTCTGTGTGTGTATATATATATGTGTACATTGAGATGTATAGGTATGTATATTTGCGTGTGTGGACGTGTATGTGTGTACATTGTGTATGGGGGTGGGTTGGGCCATTTCTTTCGTCTGTTTCCTTGCGCTACCTCGCAAACGCGGGAGACAGCGACAAAGCAATATATATATATATATATATATATATATATATATATATATATATATATATATATATATTTCTTTTCTTTCAAACTATTCGCCATTTCCCGCATTAGCGAGGTAGCGTTAAGAACAGAGGACTGGGCCCTTGAGGGAATACCCTCACCTGGCCCAATTCTCCGTTCCTTCTTTTGGAAAAGAAAAAAAAAACCGAGAGGGGAGGATTTCCAGCCCCCCGCTCCCTCCCCTTTTAGTCGCCTTCTACGACACGCAGGGAATACGTGGGAAGTACTCTATATACTCTATAAGAGTATATATATATATATATATATATATATATATATATATATATATATATATATATATATATATACTCTTGTATATATATATATATATATATATATATATATATATATATATATATATATACACGCATGTACGTATTCATACATGCTACCTAAATCCATTCCCGCATCCACCCCACCACACATGAAATGACACCCCCCTTCTCCCGCGTTCGTGCGAGGTAGTTCTAGGAAAAGACAACAAAAGCCACATTCGTTTACACTCAGTCTCTAGCTGTCATGTGCAATTCACCGAAACCACAGCTTCCTTTCCACTTCCAGGCCCTACAAAACTTTGCATGGTTTACCCCAGAAGCTTCCCATACCCTAGTTCATTCCTTTGACAGCATGTCGAACCCGATATACCACATAGTTCCAATTCACTCTATTCATTGCATGCCTTTCACCCTACTGTACGTTCAGGCCCCGATCGGTCAAAATCTTTTTCACTCTATCCTTCTCCTTCCAATTTGGTCTCCCACTTCTCCTCGTTCCCTCCACCTCTAACACATATATCCTCTATGTCAATCTTTCCTCACTCATTCTCTCCATGTGATCAAAGCATTTCAATACACTCTTTTGCTCTGTCAACCAAAGTCTTTTTTATTACCATACATCTCTTCTCTTTCATTACTTACTCGATCAAACCACCTCACACTACATGTTGTCCTCTAACATTTCATTTGCAACACATCCATCCTCATCCGCACAACCCTTTCTATAGCCCATGCCTCGCAATCATATAGCATTGTTTATATATATTTTTGCTCTCCGAAATAACGTTCTCACCTTCCACACATTCTTCAACGATCCCAGAACCTTCGCCCCCTCCCCCACCCTGTGACTCACTTCCGCTTCCATGGTTCCATCCACTACTAAATCCAATCCAAGATATCTAAAACACTTCACTTCCTCCAGTTTTTCTCAATTCAAACTTACCTCCCAATTGACTTGTCCCTCAACCCTACTGAACCTAATAACTTTGCTCTTATTCACATTTACTCTCAGCTTTGTTCTTTCACACATTTTATCAAAGTCAATCAACAACTTCTGTAGTTTCTCACCCGAATCAGCCACCAGCTCTGAATCATCAGCGAAGAACAACTGACTCACTTTCCAAGGCCTCTCATCAACAACAGACTGCATACTTGCCCCTTTCTCCAAAACTCTTGCATTCACCCACCTCCCTAACAACCTCATCCATAAACAAATTAAACCATGGAGACATCATGCACCACTGCCGGAAACCGACATTCACTGGGAACCAATCACTTTCCTCTCTTCCGACTCATACATATGCCTTATATCCTCGATAAAAACGTTTCACTGCTTCTAGCAACTTACCCCACACACCATATACTCTTAATACCTTCCACAAAGCATCTCTATCAACTCTATCATATGCCTTCTCCAGATCCATAAATGCTACATACAAATCCATCTGTTTTTATGAGTATTTCTCACATACATTCTTGAAAGCAAACACCTGATCCGCACATACTCTAACACTTCTGAAACCACACTGCTCTTCCTTAATCTGATCCTCTGTACATGCCTTAACCCTCTCAATCAATACCTTCCCATATTTCCTAGGAATGCTCAACAAACTCATACCTCTGTAATTTGAACAGTAATCTTTAACCTCTTTGCCTTTGTACAATGGCACTATGCATGCATTCCCTCAATCCTGAGGCACTTTACCATGAAGCAAACATATGTTGAATATTCTCACCAGCCAGTCAAGAACACAGTCACCTATCTTTTTCATAAAGTCCACTGCAATACCATACAAACCCGCCGCATTGCCGGCTTTCATCTCCCGCAAAGCTATCATTACCTTTTTTCTGTTTACCAAACTATTCTCTCCGACTCTCTCACTTCGCACACCACCTCAACCAAAATACCCTATATCTGACACTCTATCATCAAACACACTCAGTAAACCTTCAAAATACTCACTCCATCTCATTTCACCACCTCTTGTTATTACCTCCCCATTAGCCCCCTTACCGATGTTCCCATTTGTTCTCTTGTCTTCCGTAATATATTTACCCTCTTCCAAAGCATATTTTCATCCTCCCTAAAAGTTAATGATACTCTCTCACCCCTACTCTCATTTGCCCTCTTTTTCACCTCTTGCACCTTTCTCTTGACCTCCTGCCGTTTTCTTTTATACATTTCCCAGTCATTTGCACTATTTCCCTGCAAAAATCGTCCAAATGCCTCTCTCTTCTCTTTCACTAATAATCATACTTCTTCATCCCACCACTCACTACCCTTTCCAATCTGTTCACGTCCCACCTTTCTCATGACACAGGCATCTTTTGCGCAAGCCATCACTGCTTCCCTAAATACACCCCATTCCTCCCCCACTCCCCCCACTCCCCTTATGTCATTTGCTCTCACCATTTTCCATTCTGCACTTAATCTCTACTGATATAGACACACCATCGATTTTCCGGCTCACTATGTTTCAATTCCTGGCCGGATTAACAATTTTACCGGACCAACCGTTGTCACGTAATAATAATTCATCAACACACCTCTAACTCACTAATTATACATCTCCCATGTGTCTAAAGCATACAATGGACTGCTAGAAATTTAAATTAAACAAATATTAAATCTAAATCAAATAGATAAATGAAGTACAATATACACCTGCTCAGGAGTGAGGTGCTCGTCAGCTACGAGTTTCGTAAATTCGTCCAAATACTCGGCAGCTCCTTCGTGGTTTGGTGACCGTTTTTCTCGGCACAGTTTATTCATGGAAATTCCATGACAATTGAATCTTTCACGCCATCCTTCACTATAGGTACGCTCATGTAATTTAAGTTCTTTATGGAACAACTTATCCTGGTTCATTATCATACTACCTGACAAGTCCACTCCATCACTCCGACGCTGTCGAAACCATTCCATCATCACTTGATTGTGCTCAGTACTCTTACCAGTTTTCATAGTTTTTCTAATCATTTACTTCTTGGAATCGCTGTTTGCATAGACTTTATATATTTTCTCCCTCTGCTTCTTTATATCATATACAGTTGACGAACCAATATTGTTGTCACACAGCTCATGCACCGAAACACCATGGTCCATTTTTTCAAAAGTTCTACTTTATCTTGGAACAATATGGACTGGTGTTTATGTTTGACACCACGACTGACACTCTTGTATGTCTTCGAAGCAACAGCTAGGGTTAAAGTTCAGCAAAACAAGCTCAGAATCTCACAGAATTGCGGTATCACCACCAGCAAGTGCAGTGTAAAGAATGTAAATAAGCGCCCCCTACACACAACGCCATCTGGCCGCCCAGGAAACTTGTCTGATGGTCGCGGTAATTTCAAGTTAACTCCCGTTATTTCATCCGGACTAAAGGAGGTATCGAACGATCAGTTACCGGAAATTTGGTGGTGTACCTGTACTTCCTCACACAAGTCTCCTTTCCAAGCTCAGTTAATCTCACCACTCCCTTCACCCCAACATTCTCTCTTCTTTTCTGAAAAACCTCTACAATCTTCATCTTCGCCTCTACAAGATAATGATCAGACATCCCTCCAGTTGCCCCCTCTCCGCACATTAACATCCAAATATCTCTCTTTCACTCTCCTATCAGTTAACACGTAATCCAATAACGCTCTCTGGCCATCTCTCCTACTTACATACGTATACTTATATCTCTCTTTTTAAACCAGGTATGCGTAATCACCAGTCCTTTTTCAGCACAAAAATCTACAAGCTCTTCACCATTTCCATTTACAACACTGACCACCCCATGTACACCAGTTATACCCTCAACTGCCACATTACTCACCTTTGCATTCAAATCACTCATCACTATAACCCGGTTTCGTGCATCAAAGCTGCTAACACACTCACTCAGCTGCTCCGAAAACACTAGCTTCTCATGATCTTTCTTCTCATGACCAGGTGCATTGGCATCAATAATCACCCATCTCTCTCCATTCACTTTCAGTTTTACCCATATCAATGTAGAGTTTACTTTCTTACACTCTATCACATACTCCTAAAACTGCTGCTTCAGCTACTCCTTCCTTCACCAATCCCTGACTTTACTCCCAAGACATTACTAAACCACTCTTCCCCTTTATCCTTGAGCTTCGTTTCACCCAGAGCGAAAACATCCAGGTTCCTTTCCTCAAACATACTACCTATCTTTCCTGTTTTTACATATTGGTTACATCCACACACATTTAGACACCCTAGTCTGAGCCTAATGAGGAGGATCAGCACTCCCCGCATGACTCCTTCTTCTATTTCCCCTTTTAGAAAGTTGAAATACAAGGAGGGGAGGGTTTCTATCCCCCCGTTCCCGTCTCCTTTAGTCGCCTTCGATGATACGCGGGGAATGCGTTTTACGTATTCTTTCTCCCCTATCCCCAGGGGATATATATATATATATATATATATATATATATATATATATATATATATATATATATATATATATATATATGTTATGCTCAATCACCGTCCTCCGGGTTAGCGAGGTAGCGCACGGAAACAGACGAGGAATGGCCCAACCCATCCATATGCACATGCATATACAAAACGCCCACACACGCACATATACATACATATACATTTCACCGTATATATACATATACATAGACAGACATACATATATACACATGTACATATTCATACTTGCTGCCTTCATCCATTCTCGTCGCCACCCCGCCACACATGAAACAGCATTCCCCCCCACCTCCTCCTCCAGCGAGGTAGCACCATGGACAAAAAAAAAAAAAAAAAAAAAAAAAAAAGGCCACGTTCGTTCACACTCAGTCTTAAGCTGTCATATGTAACGTACCAAAACCACAGCTCCCTTTCCGCATCCAGGCCCCACAGACCTTTCCAAGGTTTACCCAAGACGCTTCACACACACACACACACACACACACACACACCCACACACACACACACACACACACACGTTTCATGACAGACATCTACCACATATGGGGAAAATTCGTTCAGTAATGAATCATTACTATATTCAAGTAGGCCTTCTTTGTCCAGTCTACATAGACAAAACATTTCCGTGAAAACGTATTTATCTGCGAGAAATAAGGGTGAGCATCAACGAACACTTAAGAAACGACTGAGGTTCGACCCCGAGATATTATTAAGGTACAACACTGTATTTAGAGGAAACTTTACAACAGGGTGAGGAAAGTGGTCGGGTGACTGTGCTCAGGTATTACGTTACCCTTTACTAAGCGGGGGAGAAGGTGAGGGGAGGAAGCCCGCGTGTGGCGAGCTGGTAGGGAGGGGAGGAGGCACGGTTCAGGTTTTGGCTGTGGTTAGGGGAAGGGCTGAGGCAGCACGACGACGTCGCAAAGGGAAGGCTTGATGGATGAGGTGGAATAAAGGAGTCAGAGTACGCCCAGGCTGAGGATGAAGCCTGAAGGTGAGGGGGGGGGGGGGCAAGAAATGGGCAATGTGGGGACGACAGGGTAGAAAATGGCTGAATTCATGAGGCAGCGGAAGGAATGACTATGAGAAGGGGCAGAAAAGAGTGGATAGAGTGACGGTATTGCGGGTAAAGGGAAGGGGTGAGTGAGAAAAAAGGGGTGAAATGTTTTCACTGAAAAGTCACTCCCGGAAACAAGCTTTTCGAAAAGGAATGCATGGTTCACAGATTGCTCAACACCCCTTCACTCGTCTCCAGTTCCAAACCTCTCACTAGTCCCACTCTTTTCATCATTCTCCTTCCTCTCATCTATCCGCTTCTCACCAATTCCTTCTGCTTACCAGTTCCCGTCAGCCCACTTGTCCCCCCCACCCCCCCTTCTTACCACTCCCGCCTTATGTCATCAGTCCCCGCTCCTCACGACTTTCGCCTTCCAGCTCTAGTCTTACAGGCTGCCAACAGTGGACAACTTTTCGTCCATTCACACTTTCCTAAAAAACTTCTATGTCAGTATACTCTCTCCAAAGCTATTTCCTGATGTACCGGAGGGAACGGTGGGTTGAAAGGAAACTTCTGCTTGACTTTCCCGTCTTACATCTGAAAGTCTATGACTAAGAACTTACAATACTATTACTATCTTCCTGCAGATAACCTTATCATAGATTATCATGTCTTTCATCTGCCGCTCCTCACCATACCGGCCCCCCAGAATTAGTCTTACCTCCCCTCACCAGTCACGGCAGCTCTATGAGTCCTGTTACTCCTCTCTTACTTCTAACTCATCCCATCACTTCTATCTCCCCTCACTACACCTGTCTCCTCTTCCCTTACCTTACCTGGTTCTCCTCCACTCCTGTCCTCTATCAATACTCCTGCCTAACCTCACCATTCCTATCCCTCATTTACAGTCCCGTCTCTCTTCACCTGTCTAGTCTCTCCTCACTAGTCCTGTCACCTCGTACCATTTCTATCTTACCTTAATGCTTCTGCCTCATCCTCATCCCATCACCAGTCTCCCTCATCCTGTTGGCTTATTTACATGACTCTTCACTTTTGTTCATGTCCTATACCAACCCAAAGTGAGATCCTCCCCCCCCCCCATCATCCTTAGACCCCATGCAGATCCTTCCATCACCCTCATGTAGAGCCCTTAACCTCTTCCAAAACCTATGTAGGACCCTCCACCAGTTCTTGACCTAATAACCAGCTCCAGGCCCCGTGTAGGACACTCCACTAGCCCCATACACCATGTACGTGCCTCTGCCACCTCGAGGACCCATGTGCAACCATTCGACATCTTCAGACCCATTGTACGATGCTTCATCACCTCCAGACTCCATGTATGACCCTCCGCCACTTAAAGGACCTGTGGTCGACCATTTCCCATCTCCAAACCCCATGTAGGACCTTCTACTACCTCCAAACCCGATGCAGCACCCTTCTACACTTCAGACCCCATGTAGGATCTCCTCCACCACTTTCAATGTAAGATCCTCCACGACTTCCAAACACAATGTAGCACCCTCCATTACCTTCAAGACCTTTGTAGGAAGGATCCACCACATCCCGACCCCATGCAGGACCCTCTCCACTGCTTGTGTTACGCCATCCACCACCTTCAGGACTCAAGTAGATCCTCCTCAGTGCTCCAGGACACATGTAGGACACAGCACCCTGAATTCAGGGAAGAGTAACGGAACTAAACCCCTCACTCAGAAATGAGTCTCATGAGGAAAGACTCAAAGATTCAAATGTGTTTCTTATAAAATAAAAAAGAAAGCGTAGACTGCGTGACCTAACGTAACATACAAAACTTTCTTCACTTTAGACAGATGTTCAGTGACCTTAAATGACAGTATGAATATTAAACGAAGAAGACGTACTAGAAAAATACGCAACATTTTTCCCAGCTGTAGGTAGAGTGGTAGAAAATTGCAATAAACTACAACCCGATGTAGTAACCTGAAATTAAGGCTAAACAATTACATCAGTGATAACTTATAAGTGAATCGCCCTGCTTCAAGAGGAAATATTTCAACATTTCTTTCTTTTCTGAAGCCCAGTCACTTCTAGAGACACTGTTTGTAAAATTAAAGGGGACCTTTTAACGTTCACGCTTTCCTACAATTCCATGGTTGTATATTTCTCCTTCAGTGTTTTTTCTTCTTTTTGTCTGCGGACAGGTGGGCCGGAGGGAGGTGGGTGGGGAGGAGTCTTCCGCTCTACTATCCTGTTTCTACCACGTTTTCGATTTAAACTCATTTATTGCCCAATACCGCCTGCAGATCTATGTAGGAACCCATGTAAGACTATACGTATTACCCTCCTCTATCGCTAGCTAGGGACCATGTAGGACCCTATCCACTACCTCCAAGACCCATGTAGAACCTCTTCCATCACCTCGAAGACTACTGTAGGGTCCTTCACCACCTCTAGAACCAATAAAGGACTCGATGATATTCAGATTTCGTGTAGCACCCTACTCCTATACATAGGATCCCTCATCATCTCCAGATCTAACGAATAGCCCTCTATCATCCCCAGACCCCATGTAGGACACTATAACGCCTCCAGAATCCATGTAGGATCCTCCAGGTAGGATTCCCTCCAGTACCCAGGTAAGACCCCATCTTCCATCTGCAAAACCTATGTAAATCCCTTCCACCACCTTCAGACCCCATTTATGACTCCAGAAAATATGTAAAACCCTTTAACACCTCCAAATCTTATGAAAGCCCCTCTACTACCTCCAGAACCCATGTATGACTCTCCTTCAATTCTCTATTCCATTTAGGACCCTCCAACTTCTCCATACCTCCTGTAGGACGCTTAACCACCTTTAGACCCTATGCAGGACCTCCAACAACATCTAGAAGCCAAGTAAGACCCTTTCAAGAATCATGCAGGATCCTCTCCACCACCTCCATGAAGGACCCCACCACGACCTCCACCATATCAAGACCCCATACAAGACCCTCCACCACAATAGAACAGGTATAGGACCCTTCACTACACCAGAACAGGTATAGGACCCTCCACCATCATCAGAACAGGTATAGTATCCTTCACAACATCAAGACCCCATACAGGACCCTCCACCATACCAGAACAGGTATAGGACCCTTCACCACATCAACACTCCATGCAGGACCCTCCAACACACCAGAACAGGTATAGGACCCTCCACCGCACCAGAACAGGTATAGGACCCTCCATCACATCAAGACCCCATATAGGAACCTTCACCACACCCGAACAGGTATGAGACCCTCTACAACATCAAGACCCCATACAGGACCCTTCACCACACCAGAACAGGTACAGGACCCTCCAGCACACAAAGACCCCATATAGGACCCTCCATCATCACCAGAACAGGCATAGGACCCTCTACAACATCAAGACCCCATTCGGGACCCTTCACCATCACCAGAACAGCAATAGGACCCTCCACCTCATCAAGACCCCATATAAGACCCTCCACAACATTAAGACCCCATACAGGACCCTCCACCATCACTAGTCCGATGTATGACCTCCATCATCCCCAGAACTCATGTAGGGCTCTACACCATCTCCAGGACCAATGAAGGAACCTGCGATACCTCCAAAAATTAGGTAGGGCCCTCCTCTACCCCAACAGGACATATTCCGAAACATCCCCGACTAAGAGACCCCATGTAGGATCCTCCATCACCTCCAGGAACCATGTAGGATCCTCCGCCAAACCCAGAACTAATATTGGATCATCCGCCAACTCCCCGATCCCATGTGCGACTTTACAACTCCAGAACCCAAGTAGGGCCCTCCATCACCTCTAAACCGTTTGTAGGACCCTTCAACGCCTCTATGACCTATGTAAGACTTCCCCCTCCCCCCTGCACCAACCAGAATCAGTAGAGAGCCCTCCGTCATATTCAGGGCCCATGATGGACTGTAGAGCATCTCCAGGTCCAATACAGGATCCTCCACCACCTACAGATTCCAAGCAGGAATATCCACCATCCCAAAATACAAGTTTGACCCTCATGCATCACCAGACCCCGTGTAGGTTCCTCCTCCACCATCACCACCACTAGGACTACTACAGGACTCAACACCATTTTCAGATCGCATGCAGGACCTTCCATCATACCCCGATCCCACGCAGAACCATCTTCACTTTCAGAACCTACATAGGACCTTAAGCTACTTCCAGGGCCTATATAGACCCCATGTAGGATTCACCATCTCCAGACCCCATGCAGGACCCTCTCCACTCGTCCTTGTATTACGACATCCACCAACTTCAGGACTCAAGTACAGCCTCCTCAACCACTTCCAGAACCCTTATAGGATCGGTTCACCACTTCAAAGGACCCTCATAACTCCTGTACCTGTGTAGAAGCCCTTCCTATACCTCCGCACCGCATGTTAGACGCACCATCACACCCAGACCGAAATTAGGACCCTCCATCACCTCCATACTCCATGTAGAGCCCCCTCAACAACCTTCAAACCCCATGCAAGATCCTCCACCCACATGTAGGAAAATCCACCAACTCCAGGCACCATGTACGACCCTCCACCACTTCCACGATAGATGTGCATTCCTTCATTCAAATCCAGGACTCATGTAGGATCCTCCACCACCCCTAGGCTCTATCTGGGACTCGTGCAGACCCCATCTATCACCTGTAGACCCACCTCCAAGACTTATGTCGTAGCCTCTTCATCACCTTCAGGCTTCATGTAGGGCCCTGCACCAACTTCAGATCCCTATGTAAGAATCCTTGATCATCTGGCACCATGTAGAACCCTCTACCTCCTCCAAGGCATTCATGGAACCCTCCAACACTTCCTAACCTTGCATACACGTGTAAGACTCTCCATCCGTCCAGAACCCAAGTAGAAACTCCCATAGTACCTCCAGGACTCATATGGGCAAGATGCGGCACCTCATCTAAACCCCCATGCTGGGCTCTCCACTATCTCCAAAGCCACAAAACCCTTCACTACCTCCCCATACTCTCTGACACCCTCCACCACCACCAGATCACTGGGTGAACCCTCTACTCCCTCCCTTCCGACAAAGAGACCTCCAATACCTCCATTCTCAGTACAAGTCTCTCCAATCCTTTGATTCCATACAAAAATCCGACACTACTCCCATGAGTTTCCGTGGTGTAGTAGTTAGCTTTGCAGACAATGAATCACGCAGACTCAAGTCCCAATCCTGTACAGAGCAGTTGGCTCAGAGCCAATCCAGCATCTGATCCTCCCTTTTGAGTTTGTCAATTAATGGGTTCCTAGTGTAAGCTGGGACACACACACACACACACACACACACACACATATATATATATATATATATATATATATATATATATATATATATATATATATATATATATATGTGTGTGTGTATATATATATATATATATATATATATATATATATATATATATATATATATATATATATTTTTTTTTTTATTATACTTTGTCGCTGTCTCCCGCGTTTGCGAGGTAGCGCAAGGAAACAGACGAAAGAAATGGCCCCCCCCCCCATACACATGTATATACATACGTCCACACACGCAAATATACATACCTACACAGCTTTCCATGGTTTACCCCAGACGCTTCACATGCCTTGATTTAATCCACTGACAGCACGTCAACCCCGGTATACCACATCGCTCCAATTCACTCTATTCCTTGCCCTCCTTTCACCCTCCTGCATGTTCAGGCCCCGATCACACAAAATCTTTTTCACTCCATCTTTCCACCTCCAATTTGGTCTCCCTCTTCTCGTTCCCTCCACCTCCGACACATATATCCTCTTGGTCAATCTTTCCTCACTCATTCTCTCCATGTGCCCAAACCACTTCAAAACACCCTCTTCTGCTCTCTCAACCACGCTCTTTTTATTTCCACACATCTCTCTTACCCTTACGTTACTCACTCGATCAAACCACCTCACACCACACATTGTCCTCAAACATCTCATTTCCAGCACATCCATCCTCCTGCGCACAACTCTATCCATAGCCCACGCCTCGCAACCATACAACATTGTTGGAACCACTATTCCTTCAAACATACCCATTTTTGCTTTCCGAGATAATGTTCTCGACTTCCACACATTTTTCAAGGCCCCCAGAATTTTCGCCCCCTCCCCCACCCTATGATCCACTTCCGCTTCCATGGTTCCATCCGCTGCCAGATCCACTCCCAGATATCTAAAACACTTCACTTCCTCCAGTTTTTCTCCATTCAAACTCACCTCCCAATTGACTTGACCCTCAACCCTACTGTACCTAATAACCTTGCTCTTATTCACATTTACTCTTAACTTTCTTCTTCCACACACTTTACCAAACTCAGTCACCAGCTTCTGCAGTTTCTCACATGAATCAGCCACCAGCGCTGTATCATCAGCGAACAACAACTGACTCACTTCCCAAGCTCTCTCATCCCCAACAGACTTCATACTTGCCCCTCTTTCCAAAACTCTTGCATTTACCTCCCTAACAACCCCATCCATAAACAAATTAAACAACCATGGAGACATCACACACCCCTGCCGCAAACTTACATTCACTGAGAACCAATCACTTTCCTCTCTTCCCACCCGTACACATGCCTTACATCCTCGATAAAAACTTTTCACTGCTTCTAACAACTTTCCTCCAACACCATATATTCTTAATACCTTCCACAGAGCATCTCTATCAACTCTATCATATGCCTTCTCCTGATCCATAAATGCTACATACAAATCCATATATATATATATATATATATATATATATATATATATATATATATATATGTATTGGTGTACATGGGGTGTTCAGTGTTGTAAATGGAAATGAAGAGCTTGTAGATTTGTGTGCTGAAAAATGACTGGTGATTGGGAATACCTGGTTTAAAAAGATATATACATAAGTATACGTATGTAAGTAGGAGAGACGGTCAGAGAGCGTTATTGGATTACGTGTTGATTGACAGGAGCATCAAAGAGAGACTTTTGGATATTAATGTGCTGAGAGGGGCAACTGGAGGGATGTCTGATCATTATCTTGTGGAGGGGAAGGTGAAGATTTGCAGAGGTTTTCAGAAAAGAAGAGAGCATGTTCGGGTGAAGAGAGTGGTAAGAGTAAGTGAGCTTGGGAAGGAGACTTGTGTGAAGAAGTAACAGGAGAGATTGAGTGTAGAATGGAAATAAGTAAGAGCAAATGACGTAAGGGGAGTAGAGGAGGAATGGGATGTATTTAGGGAAGCATTGATTGCTTGCGCAAAAATGTCTTTATCATGAGAAATGTGGGAGGTGGGCAAATTAGAAAGGGTAATGAGTGGTGGGATGAAGAAGTAAGATTGCTAGTGAAAGAGAAGGGGGAGGCATTTGGACGATTTTTGCAGGGAAATAGTGCAAATGAGTGGGAGATGTATAATAGAAAGAGGCAGGAGGTCAAGAGAAAGGTGCAGGAGGTGAAAAAGAGGGCAAATGAGAGTTGGGGTAAGAGAATATTGTTAAATTTTAGCGAGAATAAGATGTTTTGGAAGGAGGGAAATAAAGTGCGTAAGACAAGAGAACAAATGGGAACATCGGTGAAGGGGGTTAATGGGGAGGTAATAACAAGTAGTGGTGATGTGAGAAGGAGATGGAGTGAGTATTTTGAAGTTTTGCTGAATGTGTTTGATGATAGAGTGGCAGATATAAGGTGTTTTGGTCGAGGTGGTGTGCGAAGTGAGATGGTCAGGGAGAATGGATTGGTAAACAGAGAAGAGGAAGATGAAAGCCGGTAAGGCGGCAAGTTTGGATGGTATTGCAGTGGAATTTATCAAAAAAGGGGATGACTGTGTTGTTGACCGGTTGGTGAGGATTTTCAATGTACGTATGATGCATAGTGAAGCGCCTGAGGATTGGTGGAATGCATGCAGTGCCATTGTACAAAGGCAAAGGGGATAAAGGTGAGTGTTCAAATTACAGAGGTATAAGTTTGTTGAGTATTCCTGGGAAATTATATGGGAGGGTATTGATTGAGAGGGTGAAGGCATGTACAGAGCATCAGACTGGGGAAGAGCAGTGTGGTTTCAGAAGTGGTAGAGGATGTGTGGATCAGGTGTTTGCTTTGAAGAATGAATATGAGAAATACTTAGAAAAACAGATGGATTTGTATGTGGTTTCTATGGATCTGGAAAAGGCATATGATAGAGTTGATAGAGATGCTCTGTGAAAGGTATTAAGAGTATAGTATATGGTGTGGGAGGTAAGTTGCTAGAAGCAGTGAAAAGTTTTTATCGAGGATATAAGGCATGTGTACGAGTAGGAAGAGAGGAAAGTGATTGGTTCCTAGTGGATGTTGGTTTGCGGCATGGGTGCGCGATGTTTCCATGGTTGTTTAATTTGTTTATAGATGGGGTTGTTAGGGAGGTGAATGCAAGTGTCTTGGAGAGAGGGGCAAGAATGCAGTCTGCTGTCGATGAGAGAGCTTGGGAAGCGAGTCAGTTGTTGTTCGCTGATGATAAAGCGGTGGTGACTGATTCAGGTGAGAAAGTGCAGAAGTTGGTGACTGAGTTTGGTAAAGTGTGTGAAAGAAGAAAGCTGAGAGTAACTGTGAATAAGATCAAGGTTATTACGATTAGCAGGGTTGAGGGACAAGTCAATTGGGAGGTAAGTTTGAATGGAGCAAAACTGGAGGAAGTGAAGTATTTTAGATATCTGGGAGTGGATTAGGCAGCGGATGGAACCATGGAAGCGGAAGTGAGTCACAGAGTGGGGGAGAGGGCGAAAATCCTGGGAGCCTTGAAGAATGTGTGGAAGTCGAGAACATTATCTCGGAAAGCAAAAACGGGTATGTTTGAAGGAATAGTGGTTCCAACAATGTTGTATGGTTGCGAGGCGTGGGCTATGGATAGAGTTGTGCGCAGGAGGGTGGATGTGCTGGAAATGAGATGTTTGAGGACAATGTGTTGTGTGAGGTGGTTTGATCGAGTAAGTAATGTAAGGATAAGAAAGATGTGTGGAAATAAAAAGAGCGTGGTTGAGAGAGCAGAAGAGGGTGTTTTGAAATGGTTTGGGCACATGGAGTTCATAGAATGAATGAGGAAAGATTGACCAAGAGGATATATGTGTCCGAGGTGGAGGGAACGAGGAGAAGTGGGAGACCAAATTGGAGGTGGAAAGATGGAGTGAAAAGATTTTGTGTGATCGGGGCCTGAACATGCAGGAGGGTGAAAGGAGGGCAAGGAATAGGGTGAATTGGATCGATGTGGTATACCGGGGTTGACGTGCTGTCAGTGGATTGAATCAGGGTATGTGAAGCGTCTGGGGCAAACCATGGAAAGTTGTGTGGGGCCTGGATGTGGAAAGGGAGCTGTTGTTTCGGGCATTATTGCATGACAGCTAGAGACTGAGTGTGAACGAATGGGGCCTTTGTTGTCTTTTCCTAGTGCTACCTCGCACACATGAGGGGGGAGGGGGATGGTATTCCATGTGTGGCGAGGTGGCGATGGGAATGAACAAAGGCAGACAGTGTGAATTGTGTGCATGGGTATATATGTATGTGTCTGTGTGTGTATATATATGTGTACATTGAGATGTATAGGTATGTATATTTGCGTGTGTGGACGTGTATGTATATACATTGTGTATGGGGGTGGGTTGGGCCATTTCTTTCGTCTGTTTCCTTGCGCTACCTCGCAAACGCGGGAGACAGCGACAAAGCAAAATGAAAATATATATATATATATATATATATATATATATATATATATATATATATATATATATATATATATATATATATATATTCTTTCTTTCTTTCATACTATTCGCCATGTCCCGCCTCAGCGAGGTAGCGTTAAGAACAGAGGACTGGGCCTCTGAGGAAACATCCTCACCCGGCCCCCTTCTCTGTTCCTTCCATTGGAAAATTAAAAATGAGAGGGCAAGATTTCCAGCCCCCCGCTCCCTTCCCTTTTAGTCGCCTTCTACGACACGCAGGGAATACGTGGGAAGTATTCTTTCTCCCCTATCCCAAGGGATATATATCCTGGCTGTTGGAGGTTTGTATGTTCTATGAAGGTGCGCGTTCATATGCACTTTATTCGTATTCATATACCTCCGCGTGGTACAGTTAGGTTCGGTAAAACGCTATCAGCTGGATATGTGCGTCTGTTCGGAAATAACCGGTATAGACCCCGTTGCTCACCATTGTGAGACGAAGGGTATTCGAGTACTTAGTATTTCGAATACCTGTTTCCTATTATACAGTCCCATAGCCTAGCGGTTAGCATGCCTGCCTCTTGCACAGGGGTCCCGGGTTCGATCCTGGCTGTTGGAGGTTTGTATGTTCATATGCACTTTATTCGTATATATTTTTTTTTTTTTTTTTGCTTTGTCGCTGTCTCCCGCGTTTGCGAGGTAGCGCAAGGAAACAGACGAAAGAAATGGCCCAACCCACCCCCATACACATGTATATACATACGTCCACACACGCAAATATACATACCTACACAGCTTTCCATGGTTTACCCCAGACGCTTCACATGCCTTGATTCAATCCACTGACAGATATATATATATATATATATATATATATATATATATATATATATATATATATATATATATATATATATATATCATATTTATTTATTATACTTTGTCGCTGTCTCCTGCGTTAGCGAGGTAGCGCAAGGAAACAGACGAAAGAATGGCCCAACCCAACTACATACACATGTATATACACACACGTCCACAAACGCACATATACATACCTATACATCTCAACGTATATATATATATATATATATATATATATATATATATATATATATATATATATATACACATATATATGAAGGTGAGCGTTCATATACACTTTATTCGTATTCATATATATTCTTTCTTTCAAACTATTCGCTATTTCCCGCATTAGCGAGGTAGCGTTAAGAACAGAGGAGTGGGCCTTTGAGGGAATACCCTCACCTGGCCCAATTCTCTGTTCCTTCTTTTGGAAAATTAAAAAAAAACGAGAGGGGAGGATTTCCAGCCCCCCGCTCCCTCCCCTTTTAGTCGCCTTCTACGACATGCAGGGAATACGTGGGAAGTATTCTTAATCCCCTATCCCCAGGGATAATATATATATATATATATATATATATATATATATATATATATATATATATATATATATATATATATATATATACACAGACATATACATATACACATGTACATAATTCATACTGTCTGCCCTTATTCATTCCGGTCGCCACCCCGCCACACATGAAATAACAACCCCCTCCCCCCGCATGTGGGCGAGGTTGCGCTAGGAAAAGACAACAAAGGCCACATTCGTTCACACTCAGTCTCTAGCTGTCATGTATAATGCACCAAAACCACAGCTCCCTTTACACATCCAGGCTCTACAAATCTTTCCATGGTTTATCCCAGACGCTTCACATGCCCTGGTTCAATTCATTGACAGCACGTCGACCCCTGTATACCACATCGTTCCAATTCACTTTTTTCCTTGCACGCCTTTCACCCTCCTGCATGTTCAGGCCCCGATCTCTCAAAATCTTTTTCACTCCATCTTTCCACCTCCAATTTGGTCTCCCACTTCTCCTCGTTCCCTTCACCCCTGACACATATATCCTCTTTGTTAATCTTTCCTCACTCATTCTCTCCATGTTACCAAACCGTTTCAATACACCCTCTTCTGCTCTCTCAACCACACTCTTTTTATTACCACACATCTCTCTTACCCTTTCATTACTTGATCAAACCACCTCACACCACATATTGTCCTCAAACACCTCATTTTCAGCACATCCACCCTCCTTCGCACAACTCTATCTATAACCCACGCCTCGCAAACATATAACATTGTTGGAACCACTATTCCTTCAAACATACCCATTTTTGCTTTCCAAGTTAACGTTCTCGACTTCCACACATTCTTCAACGCTCCCAAAACTTTCGCCCCCTCCCCCACCCTGTAACTCACTTCCGCTTCCCTGGTTCCATCCGCTGCCAAATCCATTCCCAGATATCTAAAACACTTCGCTTCCTCTAGTTTTTCTCCATTCAAACTTACCTCTCAATTGACTTGTCCCTCAACCCTACTGTACCTAATAACTTTGCTCTTATTCACATTTACTTTCAGCTTTCTTCTTTCACACACTTCACCAAACTCAGTCACCAACTTCTGCAGTTTCTCACCCGAATCAGCCACCAGCGATGTATCATCAGCGAACAATAAGTAACTCACTTCCCAAGCTCTTTCATCCACAACAGACTGCATACTTGCCCCTCTTTCCAAAACTCTTGCATTCACCTCCCTAACAACCCCATCCATAAACAAATTAAACAACCATGGAGACATCACGCACCCCTGCCGCAAACCAACATTCTCTGAGAACCAATCACTTCCTCTCTTCCTACTCGTACACATGCCTTACATCCTCGAAAAAACTTTTCACTGTTGCCTTCCACACCATATATTCTTAATACCTTCCACAGAGCATCTCTATCAACTCTATCATATGCCTTTTCCACATCCATAAATGCTACATACAAATCCATTTGCTTTTCTAAGTATTTCTCACATAAATTCTTCAAAGCAAACACCTGATTCACACATCCTCTACCACTTCTGAAACCACACTGCTCTTCCCCAATCTGATGCTCTGTACATGCCTTCACCCTCTCAGTCAATACCCTTCCATATAATTTCCCAGGAATACTCAATAAACTTATTTCTCTGTAATTTTAGCACTCACTTTTATCCCCTTTGCCTTTGTACAATGGCAGTATGCAAGCATTCCGCCAGTCCTCAGGCACCTCACCATGAGTCATACATACATTAAATAACCTTACAACCAGTTAACAATACAGTCACCCCCTTTTTTAATAAATTCCACTGCAATACCATCCAAACCCGCTGCCTTGCCGGCTTTCATCTTCCGCAAGGCTTTTACTACCTCTTCTCTGTTTACCAAATCATTCTCCCTAACCCTCTCACTTTGCACACAACCTCGACCAAAACACCCTATATTCAACAAACCTTGAAAATACTCACTCCATCTCCCCACATCACCAGTACTTGTTATCACCTACCAATTAGCCCCTTCACTGATGTTCCCAATTGTTCCCTTGTCTTACGCCCTTTTTTTAACTCCTTCCAAAACATCTTTTTATTCTCCCTTAAATTTGATGATACTCTCTCACCCCAACTCTCATTTGCCCACTTTTTCACCTCTTGCACCTTTCTCTTGACCTCCTGCCTCTTTCTTTCATACATCTCCCAGTCATTTGCATTATATCCCTGTAAAAATCGTGCAAATGCCTCTCTCTTCTCTTTCACTAATAATCTTACTTCTTTATCCCACCACTCACTACCCTTTCTAATCTGCCCACCTCCCACGCTTCTCATGCCACAAGCATCCCTTGCGCAACCCATCACTGCTTCCCTAAATACATCACATTCCTCCCCAACTCCCTTTACGTCCTTTGTTCTCACCTTTTTTCCATTCTGTACTCATTCTCTCCTGGTACTTCCTCATACAAGTCTCCTTCCCCAGCTCACACTAGTCCCTGATGAATGTTACCGTGAAATCGCTCTTCACTTATTTTTATACACACTTGGCACGACATGTTTAATGGAGACAGTCCACCTAACTAGATGCCAATACTTAATAAAGTTATTTAAATCTCAACATCAAAACAAAAGTACCGTCCGGCGTCTCCCAAACTAGAGAACACACCGGCCTGACCGACAGTTAAGGGTGGTTACGTATATTTTCGTTTTTTATCAGTTCTCTTATAATTATCTGGTTAATGATAGAATGAGCTTTAAAGTTAATTGGGGACAAATTAAAGTTCTTAGTATTAGCAACTGAGACAGATTCAATGACGTTGCGGGTGGCATAATCAGCAGCTTATAGAATAACTGGATTTCTAAGGTCTACACGTTGATCGTTATCATGACTGTTTTGCGATCGCATTTTTGTGGTCATCCCTGCGCACTGCTTGACGGTGCTAATAACACTTCTCCGTTACAGTTTTCCCGGTCTGGCCAACGTATATATCTTTACAAGCCTTATACTTGACGGCGTAAACACTCCCAACTGTTGAATGATTTGGCCAACTTTTCATTATGGTCTTACTAATGGTGTTACTGTACTGGAAAGACAACATTACAAGCAGTTTTTCTTTAGTACATATCTAAGACACGCACTAAAAACATTCTTGGTAAATTTATATAAAATAGGGTCCCTGACACAAATAGCTACCCAGGTCAACGCCGCCACGTAACCCCACTTAACCACTCCCTATTACGGTTACTGTCGTTTAGTCCATTGTGTTGTCTAGTTTGTTAGACGCCAGGATGGTACTTCTGTTGTGATGTTGAAATTCAAATAGCTTTGTTAAGTATTGGCACCTGATGAGGTGGACTGTCTCCATGAAACATGTGCCACTTGTATAGAAAAATTACGTCATATAAAATCATGTGAACCCCTACTGAAGTGCAATTTCACACACACACACACACACACATACACACACACACACACACACACACACACACACATATATATATATATATATATATATATATATATATATATATATATATATATATATATATATATACATACATAAAGACTCTGATATTCTGTGTAAATACATCTTGTGTTTTAATATACTTTGGCCCTAATTTGTACCTTCACCAATGCCAATATTGCAGTCCCAATTGGATAAGAGCCCACTTCGGCCACAGGTCACCTTCCCACGTCATCTTACTGCACCCACTGTGGGCATTATGTTCATCTCCACCTATCCTGTGTTACATGACCTTTAACGATAATATTTCAGAAAAGTTTCAATAATCAATACCTCGGAAAATGATGCCTTAATAAAAGAGAATACAAGGCAATCCCTCCATTTTGAGCACAGACCCTCCCCAGCCATTTCAGCACGAGTCTTTACTAACCCCATGCTAAGAAGAGTTCCCTCCATTATCCAAATCTCGTCAAAGAAACAAACATTCTAAACACAGAATCCTCGCATTTGCCAGTCCTAAAATGTTGTCTACTATTTCTAGTCATTATGAGGGACCTAATTCCTCCACATCCTACCAATATCAACCTCATGAACCTTTTCGATCCCTTCAATGTCCAGCTCTAGCCCATCTACATCCTTTAAGTAGGACGTTCAAGTATCTTTTGGCCTCTCTGATAGATTCCCCATTAAACTCCAACCCCAACGATGGATCATCTAGTATATCCTAACTTTACGAAGGATCCTTTATCATCGAACTCTACTGTGCGTAACACCCTCTAAATCCCTGCAGAGGACGCACCACTACCTCTAATTCCTATATAGGACCCTTTACTACCTCTAAATCTTAAATGAGACTCTTCACTATCTCCAAAGCCTACGTAGGACACTCTGCTGCCTCTCAGCCTATACGTGAGACCCTTCACCATCTTTAACAAAACACAAGAGGCTCCTAAATGGAGCCCGCCTTCCCCAGCCATCTCTGTTTACATTAGAGCAGGTCACCGGGATGTCACCTACCGACCGCCGGCCTAGAATGTTACACGTCCCCACAACTCCGTTACCAACTTACACTTTCTAATGAAAGGCTGATGAAAGAGTGAAGACGGAAAGGCTTCGTGTGTCGACAATCTTGAGATCTCTAAATGTGAAGCTGCTGACATTCTCGCCGGGTTTATATTCCTAGTTATAGCACGTTTTCACATAAAACTACAAATGTGTCAAATGTATTGTACAAAATAATTCAGGTTTAGAATGTTACCCAATTCATGTTAAACGAGTATGAACTTGATGCAGCACTTACTATCCTCCTGGGGAGGACGGAACCACTTATTGCATCATTAGACTTCTAAGACTTGTACTTGGTAATACATTGTTAAAATTGTGAAACATGGGTTATGCTATGGGTCAGCTACCGTCTTCATGAATCAACAATAATATTATAGCAACACCAAAACGAAATCGACAAATGATTTTTGTCCCATCTCCCTGACGAGTTGCCTGTGTAAAACTCTCAAGGGGTTCAACTGATTAGTACACAGAATCAAAGAACACATGTCACCTGACATCATTGGTGTTCACACATGGCTTAAGTATAAATAACTGTATCACAACCTTCCCAACGGTTCATAAATGCACCCCATTTCTTGCTTTGAAAACTGCACTTGACAATGGTATATTACAGGCAACTTGTCTCTATGATCTAACTGAAAGTGGATATAGGTGGTCGACTTTTGCATGCAATCCTCGGTTGTCTCAGGAACAATTAATCTGCTGTATTATTTCAAGGTGACAAAAGTGATGTTCAAGTTTGCAACCTGGAATTATGATATTACAATCATTTATGCTTATGATATTCTTGTACCCACTGAAACAGATCGTGATATGCAAACCATTCCTATCTAAATAAACAAAGCCTATGATCTCAATGGCTTTATCATTTCTGCAAAGAACATCAGTGGCCTCTTGGTAAGGTTGGACAATCTAAGATGAAACATGAAAAACCCAGTGACTGTCTCTCTCTTAAATATCTTGGTATATAATTTCAATGTACCGCAGCCATACAAAACTTGAAAAAAAAAAAAAAATACCCTTGCGGAAAGAACTAGGTATACCAAGTGGTGAGGATAGAACACATGAATATTAATGAATTGCATGACAGGATGAAAGCTTTCTGTGTGATGATTTAGAAAAAGTTGTCTTCCTCCATAGTTCATAAATCATACACGCCGTAAAACATGTGAATCTAAATGTATCCGAGTAACAGCCACTCAAAAGATAATGTTTGGAGGACCAGACAGATGCACAAAACTAGAAAGCAGCAGCATTCCCGCCTCCCTAGCAGATAATTTCCTCTGACATGATCGTACCTACTTATTCGCCTAAGATACTAATCACTCACAGTCTTCACCTTCAACACATTGCCAAAGCCAGTGCTCTAGAACACAAACAGAATCTCTAGACTGAAAATAACATAACACAGAATATCTGTACTGACGTGTCTCTCGACTTTGCTATTGGGAAGGCTGGAAGTGCTGCCACTTTGACCCAACCTATGTTAACACATTACTGAAGAATAGTGGAATAAACAACTGGGCTCTATCCTACAAACTGCATTGTCCGCCATACTCATCACTCTTGAGCTTGTAGGGATGACCACTATAGACAGTTTATTCATATCTGACTCTTTATCCTCACTACTTGCCCTAAATACCCAGAAATCAAACTGTAACATGTTCTCTAAAGTGCAAAAATTACTGTTCAATGGATTCACATCCAATTCTTGTGGATTCCCTCTCACATAAAGCCTCATGGAGCATGATAAAATTCATGTTTTACCTAAAATTGCTATAGATAAAGAGGTTGTCAAAAACAACACTGGGTGTTAGTTAGCAGCCTGAAAACTGTAACTAGGAAGGAACTAACTAAAGCAAATAGACAGGAGCATATAGTCAATCAAATCATGTGTACGGTGAAAGCAACAAGATAAATGAGATGTCACTGCCAGATTAATCCTTAGCAATAAAGTAGGTACTACAGGCACTTTACCTGATAAAGACTAATACAAAAAGTCCCACTGGAGCTTTACTCTATCTGGAGATATAAATTATATGAATTTCAACGTTTATAACCAGAGATAAGGACACAGAATAGAACAACATGTCTTAGACATAGGACAGGTCCAAACAAACCCCACAAATAATGATATAACACAGTATCGTTAATAATGAGATGCTTGAAATTCTGAGACTTCTTTTTTGTATCGAGCTGATGAATTTACTCTACGAAAGAATGTAAGCTTATGTAAAGAACTAACATTGTTTTAACAATCTTTGTAAAATTTTTCTGGCCACTAGGATCTGACAAAGACCCTTTGTGACCTCTATAATCCTATTTGAGCTACCGCTCATAGGATGAGCATGGCCGGCACAATAAAGTAGCCGCTGACAGCGGCAAAAATTGAAAATCAATCTCCACGAGTGGCGGGGAAAATACCTTATTGGCTCCTTTCCTTTCCTTATCATCAATATCTCTCCACGCTCGAGCTTAACCTCTTCGACGCGATGGTAGGACACTTGAGCACGAAGGCACGACTCTTGCGCACGACTGTGGGACCTTGATCATGGCGGTGGGGTCTTGAGCACGAAGGTGGGGCCTTGAACATGACGGTGCAACCCTTATCACAACAGTGCGACCCTTGAGCACGACAGCGAGGCCTTGAAAAAGACGGTACGACTCTTAAACACGACGGCGGGGCCTTGACACACTGGCGGTGCCTTAAACAATCCGGTGGGGCCTTGAGCGCGACATGACGACCACTGAGAACTACGGTTGAGTCCTTTAGCACGACGGTACGACCACTAAGAACGACGTTGGGGCCTTGAGCACGACAGTACGACCCTTGGGCACGCAGGTGGGGTTTTTCTGCAAGATGGTACGACCCTTGAGCAAGACGGTGAGGGTCTTGAACAATACGGCGGGGCCTTGAGCACGGAGATACAACCCTTGAGCACGACGACACGACCCTTGAGTACGACGACACTACCCACTTGAGCACGACGGCACAACCCTTGATTACCACGTTGCGACCCTTGGGTACGACATACGACCCTTCATCATGACGGTGCGACCTTTGAGTACAACGGTACGATAATGCGATCCTTGGGTACCACTACCTGGCCTTTAACCCAAATAGGTGAGCGACGTTCCTAATACCACAACTTAGTGCCGTCGTTGAATGAATTTCGCCGAGAAAAACCAAGAGTGTTGCCTTATGACGTCCAATGCCAAAATGCATGAAGGAATACGCTATACAGATCTTCAGGAATAAAAAAAAAAACTTTATTTCAGTGTATCAACGAGGAACCTGTCAAACCTGTTTTTAAAGCGCCCGGGGAATTCTACCTGACCTTGACGGTC